>NW_027041371.1:0-70978 GCF_037179485.1 Ochlerotatus camptorhynchus
GATATAAAAATTATGAACAATTCGACTAAACTTAAAAAAAATAAGTTTGTGCATTGCGATAAATAAAATGCTAGAAAATTGATTAAACTTATGTACACTATCAACAGATGAAACTATCTTTTAGTGTTTTACTGGTTTTTAGGGGAAAAACTACTGAGTTTACTGATTTAAGAAAATGAAAGCTCAAATACAGGAATTTAATGTAGAATTATGGAGTTGAAAAAAAATCTAGTTTAATTTGAGGTATAAAAAATCTTTAAATAAGCGTAACATATACTCCAATATCGCAATATTGGAAAAGCATGTTGACACTATTGGCTGCATAATGAAAAATCAAGCAGCTAAATTTTAAAATTGGTCAGTTTTCATATACGGCGAGAAACAAGTCAACCCGTTGTAACTTTTATAGTGGTGTACAGATTTTAGTAAATTTTGAATAATTTTAAAGAATAATAATGTGACTAAATATGATTTAAATATGAGCTAATTTTGTTCACTGTATCAAGAAACAATAACAGAATAAAAAATGGTAATCTAATAAGAAATGACAGCGGCGCCGTTAGTGTAGTGGTAAGCGTGTCTACCTCTCACCCCAAAGGGTCTAGCACAGACACACAGACAACACTCGCAAAATGTTCATCGAACAAGCATTTAGTATCGTAGTTGGTTGTACCGCCACCTGTGCACACTAACATTCTTTCACAGATTTCTGTAAAATTTTACCGAAATCTCAACAGCTGAACGTTCGGTAAACAGTTTACAGTTTTCCTGTATTTTTTACAGATATCTGTGAAAAAATCACAGATATTTGTGAAAAGGTACAGGAAATCTTTGAAACTGTTTATCGAACTTTCAGCTGTTGCGATTTCGGTAAAATTTTACAGATTTGTGTAAACATTTCTAAGTGTGTGGCGCGCATAGTCAATTCACTTGCGTTTGACGTTTTCACACTACCGCCATCTGTTCAGCGTACTACCCACCACAGTGTGCTCAACAGATGGCAGATATGTTTTAGCGACGATATATTACAGTGAGAAATATTCAATGTGTTATATCTGTTTGTCTGTGGGCCTAGGTGCAATCCCAGTCGGACGGGATTTTCTAAGGCATACAATCTCTCATGAATTTCATAAGCGCGCATTATTAAAAAAGATTTTCGTCTAACATGGGGTAACTTTTATGCACCTCTAACTGAGTTCAGCTTCGAACCTGTTCGGATACGGTTGTGTATAAGTTTATTTCTGTTTTGTGCGTGCGTTCGCTGATTTTGCCAGATTAGCGCTGGCACTCTGCCTCCCGGACGGTTATACGTGTGTGATTGGTGGTTTTCTCGCTTTCCGAGAAGTTTTGGAATCGAAAAAGAAAACGTGATGCATCATGTTTGCAGGCATCAGAAGAAGTGTCGCTATCTGCGTTGTTTGTTTTTTTCTTCGCTTGTGCTCCCGGTACAGAAATTTGTGGCGTCGCGTGTGATAGTTTTTGATTTCAGTTTGTTTACGCGTTGTATGATTTTGTGAGCGGTCGCTTCGTGTTCGCGTCATGGAGCAATCGACTACATTCGACCAGAGGATTGATCCCCGTAGGGCGGGTCTATGATCGGAGCTACTACACCAAGCGTGACATAGCTGCTTGCAAGGGATTCAGTTGGACTGATTTGGTGAGATTGTTCCATTTTTCTACTTTTGTCTATTTAAACTTAATTTCTATGATTGCGTATCGTTTGGAATCATTTGATTCGGATGAGACTCTTAACTTGTATTTGTTTACATTGTGTTTCAATTGGTATTCTTAAGAACTTCACAAAATAAGGTTTCAATATTTAAATTGAGCAGCTCGACTAGCCTGGTGGCTGCCGCTTTTGCTTACTGAGGTGAAGACCGTCGGGGATCCACATTGTAAAGATTCCCTATTTTCAGCTTTTTTACAGGCTGGAGTTGTTGTTTGAACCATTTAGTTTATCAATTTAATTTATCTGTATAACAATTATTCACAAGCATTCTTCCAGGTCAATTCAAGAATAGTTTGATGATGATAAATCTTCCTAATATTCACATTACAGTTATGACCCGATCCTGTCAATCTCTCCGCGCATCAGACTGTTATTTTTCAATAATTCCACATAATTGTAATTTCATACCTTCCTCCTTCAAGATGAATGTTTAAGATACACATACTTTGCTAGCTGACAAAATGGGGTCATTGCTGTATAATTATTCTCTTTTTGCAGCCTTCATTCAGACTGGATCTATTGATTTAAATTATTTGAGTTTTCTTCCAGCTCTTTGATGACGGAACATCACTAGATTTATACTGTAATGATTCACTCTTACAGCTTTCACCCTGGTTTTGTCTGTTGATTTGATTTGTTTGAATTGGTTTTCAGCTCTTTGGTGTTGGCAGTCGCGGGCGATCAATTTTGCTCATGCTCATGCTCTAAGTTCATTTTCAGCATTTCGATGATGGAACGTCTTCAGATTTATATTATAATGGGGCTTGTTACGGATGTCACATCACGGTGAAAAGTTGTCACTTGTCGTCACGGTGAAGTGATTCCCAATTGATTTGTACGGTAATCACGGCTCTTATTCTGAGTATCACTTTCTTATCACCGTGTAGTGACACCCGTAATAAGGCCCAATGATACACCATTTGGTTTTGGCTTCGGGCAAATCCAAGTATAATGCATGATAACACTGATTCATTTAAAACCATGGTCGCATCACTTATCAAGGTGAATCCTGATCCAACGAACCCAACTTACTAACAAAATCTCCTTTTCTGTGTCTTTTGTTGGAAATTTCAGGGTTACATCTTCCTTATTGGGAGCTGAGGAGACATAGAGCTGCATCATATTGTATGTAAAATAATTATTATTTTCATTGCGGAATACCAGTTTTTTATCCATATAAATGTATTTTCCTTATTACGTATTTTAATGTTCTGATATATTTCATTTCTCCATTACATATGTTTACTATATATATAAATAAATACTGGGTTGGGAGGGAGCATCAGGGTATCATTTTACCTGAAACTGGACGATTGGAGTGGTATGACAACCGGAGTCTAGGAGGGAATAAACACTATCATTTTCTTTATCCTACCGATTCGATTGTGATGGTGTGAATTCTACTCCAACAGTTTCAGTGAGATTGACGCGCCCTTCTTAACAAACCATCCTGTAGGAAGCTTAATAAGTATTGCGAATTGCGTTATTCGATTTGTTGGATCGTATCGTTGGAAGGAGATTCTTAAATTCCCGTGGATTTCGCGTAAGTGTCTCTGCTTACGGGTCCACCCCATCGTTTTTGGCCCTTCATACAGCGATATTGTGAATTCAGATCGGTAGCTCAAATCGATCTTGCTATTAAGTGGAGCTGCATACAAGACAAGATCTTCGAAGGGATGGTGGCTACCTTACATACATACATACACATGAGGTAACTTTTATGCACCTCTAACTATTCGATTTTCCCAAGCGTGGATAGACAGGTGGTCCAGACACATCAGGACCCGTAGTCTTAACGTCCATGGTTTGGTCCCAGTCTGCTCCGTTTCATTTTTTTTTCGACATTATATTTCATAGGCAAATCAATGAAATTCATACCGATTTCTTGTGGCTAAAATTCATAAGTGGTTCTTATGGAATTCTTAAGTTCTTTTGCCTCAGAGCTGATCATGCCTTCCTGTGGAAGGGAAGTTAAGCCGTTGCTCCCCGGTCCATAAGTTGATTGGTCGATAGGTAGGGTCCAGGTGTAGGAGCTCCCTGGCATCGGTATCATTGGTACTCTGCACGAAAAACAAAATAGACGGAAAATAAATCAAGGAAAAATTGTTATATTAAACGATTTACACTAGAGTCGCTCTTTACGCGGGTGATACGTCCCGCGTAAAAAAAAAACCGCGTAAATTCCAAAATCCGCGTAAAAAAACCGTGTAAAAAAACCGCGTAAAAAGCGACTCCAGTGTATAACGATAAACCGCGTAAATTCTGAAATACGCTTAAAAAATCCAAAATCCGCGTAAAAAAAACCGTGTAAATTCCGAAATCCTCGTAAAAAAAACCGCGTAAAGTCGCGAAAATCAGTTTCTTCCTTAGATTTTTGAGAAAATTTTCATGTAAAAATTGTTTTTCTATCTCATCATGAAAAAAATATTGGACTCTCAGCAAACCGAAAAGTTGATGTTTTGTGGTTTTTTGAGTCCAACTTAATGCCATGATAAATTACAAAAAACATTTTTGCACGTGAACTTTCTTTAAAAAACCCGAAATATGTTTTTTTTTTAATTTTTTATATTTTTTCCCAATAATTTTAGAAAAATCAAAACTCAATTTTTATTTTCGGAGCGGTATGCTTCCCCTTAATAAAGGCTTTACCAATTAAGCCACAAATGATACCGATAATTTTTTAAATTCTTCTTACTTTTTCTGATAAAATCTGATTTAGTAATCGAAATAACTTGCCAAGTAACACAAATTCATAGAATTGTGTTGAATAAGTTGCTTTACATCCAAAAATAAGTCTTATAAAGGTTATATCAACTGTTATAGAACATGTGTAGAACTATATTTGCGAAGAATTTTTGTCTACCAAAGGGTGGAACTAGAGTCGGTGTATAATGAGTCACGCCAAGAGTGAAGCCAAGTCTACCTATTGAACTGTCAAACCGGCTACCTATCGTGCAAAGTAAACAAGCATTACGATGCTATGAAAGATCCACGAAAGGTATTGCAACTAAATATAAAATATAATCAAAGAAATGATCATATACACGCAGTGAGCATTACATTTGTCATGCGATACGGTTTGTAATGATCAGTAATGACAATTTCTACTATTTTTCTTTAAGATATTTCGACAAAATCACTGATATAATAATGATTTACTACAGAAGTTGATGCAGCTGTTGCCAAGTTAAAAGAAAGGGAATCTTTCGAAAACGGTGATGCGAGTTCAACTGTTTTTCTCTTGGCGTGACTCATTATAAACCGACTCTAGGTGGAACATATCAAAATGACAATGTAATTTATATACTAGCATAGAATCTAGTCCAAAATAAATAGTCCTATACTTGACGGATCGTGTACATCTAACCAACTTTGTTCAAGGCAGGAGCCTTAAGTTGGATAAAGGGCATAAAATAAATCAAAATCAATATTTTACCAAAATGGTCTTATCTCTATATCAACAAGGTTTTTTTTCTTCTTAATCTTGTTTTTTTGTCTATCTTGTTTTCCGTGCTGAGCACCAGGGTTGAAAAAATCACCAGCATTCACTATGAAATGAATTTTTCATCCATAGTGAACTTTGATGAATTTTAGTGATTTTTTCAGCCCTGCTGAGCACCAATCCCTACTGACGGCAGGGATTCAGCTCCCAAACCTGGACCCTACGCATCGACACATCAACTCATGAACCGGGGACCAACGGCTTTACTTCCCTTCCACAAGAAGGTGTGATCAGAAACTTTATGTCTCATAAAATCCCGACGGCGACGACTGGGATATATCAACAACGTTGCTGATTTTTTTTATCTAGTTTGTTTATTTGGAAGGCTCAATCGCGTTAGCTTTACGGAGCCGATAATTCATTGTTCACTGTGTGTAACAAAATTCACTTAATTCTATGTCTAGTAGGAGTTGGGCCGATTACTCGCGGCTTACTCGAGGTTAGAAGGGTACATTTTCGAAGGATAGGATCAGGGGAGGAGCTTGGGGTAGGGTTTCGTTGTCTCATCAGAGCGTTGTCGCCAGTATGAACGGTAGTGCTGTTCTAGCTTCGTCCGGAGTTCGACCGGCTATGGTGGGTGACCAGTGGGCGACGATGAGACTCATCGAGACGGGGGGACAAGACAAACAAAAACTAATAAAGAGAGACAAAAGACAAAAGGAATTAAATTCTTATACTAGACATTTGAAGAAAAACATAAACGGACTGCATATAGCAGAGATCACGGGTTGCCAACACGTCTCTGATAGAAACATAGGGTTGTCTTCCTTGGGCCTCGAGGGTATTCAAAAGTCGCTCTCTGGCGGCGTCATTATCCGTACATTGCCAAACTGCGTGTTCGATGTCATCGTAACCGTTTCCACACCGACAGATGTTGCTGTCCACGAGGTTTATTCTATTGAGATGAGCATCTAGCGAGTAGTGGTTGGACATAAGTCTACTCATCACGCGAATGAAGTCACGACTTAAGTCCAAGCCTTTAAACCACGCTCTCGAAGAAACATTAGGAATAATTGAATGTAACCACCGTCCAAGATTTCCAGTGTCCCAATCGGTTTGCCAACTCGAAAAGGTACTCTGACGCACTAAATGGTAAAATTCATCGTGTGAAATTTGCCTGTCATACAATTCGCCTTCCTGCGCGCCCACCTTTGCGAGAGAGTCCGCCTTCTCATTGCCTGGGATTGAGCAATGTGAGGGGACCCATACAAAGGTAATCATATATGATCTTTCGACCAGCACACACATCTGCTCCCTTACCTTTGAAAGGAAATAAGATGAGTGCCTACCTTGTTTCATCGACAGAATAGCCTCAATCGAACTGAGACTATCCGAGAAGATGAAGTAATGGTCTGCGGGCATGTTGGAAATCATCCCCAATGCGAAGTTGATTGCTGCCAGCTCAGCTACAAAAACGGAACAAGGTTCCTGGAGTTTGCGGAAGGCGCTAGAGTTTTCATTGAAGACACCGAAGCCAGTGGATCCACTGAGACGAGACCCGTCTGTAAAATATCTTTTCATGCAATTGACTTGTTGGTACTTTTCAGTAAAAATACGCGGAATAATAATAGGTCGAAGTTGATCGGGAATCCCATGAGTTGCTTGTTTCATGGTCAGATCATATTCAATTGAGGAACTGCGATTGGTGAAGTGAACACGGTCTGGAGTATAACAAGGAAGACACATATCTGATGATATGTAGTGGTGGTAGATTCTCATAAATCGAGATTGTGTGTTCAGCCCAAGAATTTCTTCAAAATTTGCAATTATAAGTGTGTTCGTCACTCCGCATTTGATTAGTATTCTGAGAGAGAGCTCCCAGAAACGGTTCTGGAGGGGTGTTACTCCTGCCAGAACCTCGAGACTCATGTTATGCGTTGAGTGCATACAGTCTAGAGCAATACGCAGACAACGATATTGAATTCGTTCCAATTTTATTAGGTGACTTTTTCTTGCCGAGAGAAAGCAGAAAGAGCCATACTCTAGAACAGAGAGAATAGTTGTTTTATAAAGCGTTATGAGGTCTCCCGGATGAGCACCCCACCATGTGCCGCAAATTGAACGGAGAAAGTTGATCCTCTGCTGACATTTTTGCTTCAAGTACGTAATATGAGCATTCCAAGTGCACTTTGAATCAAACCAGACCCCAAGGTACTTGAAAGACAATGATTGGGTAATGTTTCTGCCCAAAAGATTAAGCTGCATTTGGGCTGGGTACCGCTTTCGAGTAAACACTACCAGTTCAGTTTTCTGCGGCGAGAATTCGATCCCTAGATTCATAGCCCAAGAAGACAAGTTATCTAAGGAATTTTGCAATGGTCCTTGCAAGTCCACGGCATGTGGACCTCTTACGGAAACCACACCGTCATCTGCAAGTTGTCTAAGCGTGCATTGTTCTGCCAAACAGTTGTCGATATCTTTGACGTAAAAGTTATAAAGAAGAGGGCTGAGACATGAGCCTTGGGGCAGGCCCATGTAGCTAATTCTGGAAGTTGTCAGTTGTCCAAGGGAAAAGTTCATTTGCTTTTCTGACAACAAATTGTACAAGAAATTATTTAAAATTCCAGAAAGTCCACATCTGTGCAGATTGTCTGACAGAATTTCAATGGAAACTGAATCAAAAGCCCCCTTAATGTCCAAGAATACTGAAGCCAATTGCTCCTTGTGTGCAAAGGCCAGTTGAATATCTGTGGAAAGCAGCGCTAGACAATCGTTTGTTCCTTTGCTCTTGCGGAACCCAAACTGTGTATTTGATAGCAAATTATTTGTTTCGACCCACTGATCGAGTCTCCGAAGGATCATTTTCTCCAACAATTTCCTAATGCACGAAAGCATGGCAATCGGACGGTATGAGTTATGGTCAGACGCTGGTTTGCCAGGTTTTCGAATGGCTATTACTTTGACCTGTCTCCATTCAGGCGGTATAATGTTGTTTTCTAGTAAGGAATTGAATAAGTCTAGCAAGCGTCTTTTAGCGATATCTGGGAGATTTTTCAGAAGATTGAATTTAATCATATCGCTTCCCGGTGAGGAGTTGTTCGATGAAAGAAGAGCCATAGAGAAATCCAGAACGTTGCTGATGATAAGAAACTTCAATTTGGCCACGATCCTACCTTGCCACTATAAAAACTCTATTTGAACTATGGCACCACCTAGAGAGTCACAAAAAAACTTTATTTGTACTCTGGTACCGCGTTGTGAGTTAATTGCTAACTAAACTGTTCACTATTCAACGGGTCTCATCCATTTGAACATTTTTGCTGGAGATAGGAAACTTTTATCTGGTCTAGATCCAGAATTATCACAAGAAGAACTTTATTTGTACTCTGGAGCCAACTTGTGGGTCAATTCCCAACTAAACTATTCACCACAAAATGAGTCTTGTCAATTTGAACAACTTTGCTGAAAAAAGGAAACTTCTATCTGGTCTTGCTCCTAAGTGATCAATGGAAGAATTTTATTTGTACTCTGGCGCGACCCAGTGAGTCGATACCCAACTAAAGTGTTCATTACTGAATGGGCTCATTACTGAATGAACTCATTCATTTGAACAGCATTGCTGAAAACAGGAAACTTCTATCTGGTCTCGATCCCTAGTTATCACTAGAAGAAATTTATTTGTACTCTGGCGCCTTGTATGACAATGTTTTTAAATATTGACTAATGTATGTAAATACTAACATATAATTAAGTAGTTTATCAAAAATTGTTGAACGCTTTCGTTCGAAATCTTTTTTTTTTTTTTGTAGTGATCACAGTGGCAACATACACTTGCTTAAACTCTACACTGGACCCCTTTTATTGATAAAATTTGCTTCTATGAGCCTCTATTTTAAATCAACACACAGACGTTCCTAGGCTATGGTGCCCGTTTGGTCACTATTGTTTTTGTGTTGATCCAAATAGTTTTGATAATATAATTGCGCATTCTTGTTTTTTTTTAAGGTTGATTTTCGTCCCAGTCTTGTCTTCTGTTGTCATTTTGTCTTGTATATTAACCCCCACTTGTCTTGTGTATTATGTCAACTTGTGTCTATTGTCCTTCCCCATCTGTTTTAAACTCGTTTTGTTACTCTGTCATGACTAATTTCATTGATATATAAAAAATAATAATGTCAATTATAGGATAATATGGTTATTTTTCGATTACTTTTTAAAAGGGACGCACCACCTCCTGTAAACAATGCATCCGTTCCCTTGAAAAAGTTATCAAGATTTCTACTAATTAATGAATTATTGACAATTACCTATCATGATCCTTGGCTCCACCATGATTTTTACTTACCACTTTTTGATTATTTATCAAATACCTCTCCGAGTATATAACGCCAAGATGCCTTGTTGGTTTCTGGTCTCATTTGGATTGGTCCGGAATTTGTTTGATATCCTGTTCGAAGTAATTATATTCCTTCTACTTAGTCCATTGAAATCACGTTATATGTTTGAGTTCCAGCTCCATATGATTCGCCATTCATAAAGATAATGGGTTAACATGGAGAAAAGCATACATAAAGGTAGATTAGTATTAGTTGTATTTGATCCAAACAATAGAAAGAAGCATAGATATATCAGTAGGAAAATAAAACTAATGTATAGCTAAAAGTGCAATGGATGAGTGTTAGTTCCGGGATCATTTTAGTGCTAAGAGTTATGTTAGTTTTGATCCGTATTCAGCCCCTCCAGTACTATTTACAGCAATTGTGATAAAATTATGTGACACTGCTACTACTACTACTACTACTACTACTATGTTAGATGTATGACTTGTCAATTTTCGCTAGAGAAGAATACTGTTTTCTAACGCAACGCAATGTTTCAATGAAGGTGTCTTTCAATAAATCACTCAATTAGATTTTTGAAAATTTGCTCAAAAGGGTTTAGTCGACACATCATACCTTACCGAAAACTAAAGCACAACAATCCTAATTCTTATATCTAACCTATCAACATATTTAACACATCTTTCCTAAAACTTCACTTATTCGTAAGCGCCTGATTGAAGATATGACTTTCGCTATTGACATTGCCTGTAATTAACAAATATACTAAATAGGAAGATTTATTATAAAACTTCAAAGGCTAGCCGCCTCCCTAAGCGGACCCCCCGCGTCCTATCTCTTATGTTAATTGACTTTCTGAATTATCTTATTGAAGTTCATTTGATGATTATTTAGTTTTATTTAATAAATAACTGAAATCTCGAATCTACCCACACAATCATAACTCATGCTTGTAAATTAAAATTGAATGTGTTTCAAGTACTTCTGGCTTTGACATATATTATTTATATCTTTATTCGTCCCAGGTGACACCTTCAAGTGACTAAAATGCTTCACTTTTTCCTAGCTAATTTTAAATTGTATATTGTATAGGGTATATGTTCCAATTACGCTCTCACGTTTCCACTATGTCGCACCACAAAAATACATATGGGTATGTAACAATAGAAGCACACCCCAGTGGAAATCCCGAGTCATAGTTCAAACAGTTATCCCAAATCAAAATGATGCACATATAAAATTAGTTACAATACCATGTACAAAAATGGTGTTTAACATTGTTCCCTGAGTAATACCTCAATGAAAACAACAATGAAAGCTTGTCACGCAAATAGAAGGAGCACTGTTGGACACTTTCTGAAATATTTCAATAGTATAATTCCCTTGCAAACCCAAATAAATCTATCTGCGTAAAAATAAATAAAATAGGAGTGATTGCGGCAAAACCCGCCAGTATCACACCCAGCGTCAGTGCCTATACGTAAGCGTACTACGACGCGGCTCTCAATCAAAGGAGTAACAAGTGTGATACTATCACTGCTAGACTAGATCTGTAGTTCTCTCATGCAGTGGTTTATCAGAGAGGGGAATCTTAGTAATCCCCATTGCCTGCCCATGACGCCATTCTATCGCGGCATTAACCAGCAACGCCGGCCATAAACCTACCGTCTCCAACACTCCACTATAAAGCATGAAATTAAGCCCGCCCACCAACAGCAAGGTGCAAAAACTAGCCAAGGGGAGGGTTGAACGCTTTCGTTCGAAATCAAACGTAATTCATTTGTCAATTTTTGTATGAATTCGATGAAAATTAGCATAAAATATAATCCAACTCTCTTATGAAACTTATTTCTAATTTCTAATAAAACTTAAGGAATTCAATAGAAACGCAAACGTAAAATACAATTCTTAGCTGTTACGCAAAGCAAAATTAAGCCTAAACTACATATACACAAAAATTCTAAATGCAATTCAAAGATTTAACTGATGAAAAGTATTAATTATTTACACGGTGGATTATTAACAACGGTTATTTTAATTTTACCCGACAATAGAGCATTTTCCAAAACGTTTCTGATTCAACTCATGGATAAAATTTGACAGGAGGTGGTAACCTAACGGTTGGTTGTGAGAAGCAATATCAATAACATCAAATTCTGTCAGGCAAACCCAGCTCCTGTCGTTTCGTAAAATGGACTATTGTTTGAGACTAATATTTCTGACTGAAAGTGATATCACCCCGCGGCGCGTGCTAGCCCACTTTCGGAATCTTTCTAATTTTACATTCAAACTATGGTAAGAAAGGGTTTGATCTCAACATGGACCTGTGTATGCTAAAGCCCTACAGTAAAAGTATGGACGGCTGTCAAAAGTTCTTCCAATCGAACCGTCAAAATGCACCGGTTTGGTCGATTGGATTAGTTTTTTTTTAGTTTTGTGGTAACAGTCGTCCATACTTTAACTAGAAGGCTTTAGTTAATGCTTGTTGATGTTGATAATGCTGACCAATCAGAATTGATGGATTTAAATTATTTAGGATCATCATCCTGATAATCGTTTTTGTGAACGACAGGCTCCCTGCGATACATTGAAGAATTTTTTTTCCTGTAGCCTTCACATTCCGCTACTGTGCAGAGCTTTTTTTCCTGCTGATTTCACTCTTTCCTAGGAATTAAAGTTTTTTTTCCTTCTGGATTGTAAATTCTCTATTACTTTTCCGAAGGGACGTATCTGCTTTTATAAACAATGTATTCGATCGTCGATTTGACGTAACTGGTAACTCACCCACGCATACTAACACCACTATCGGGTAGGGGGAAATCTTGCGTATCTGAAGGGGCGATCATGATGATCATGCGTGGGCGAGCTAGCAGATACGCCTCATCGACGTTCCATTGTTTGCAAAAGCAGATACGTCCCTCCGAAAAAATATTCGAGAATTTTTTAACTG
The DNA here is from genome assembly GCF_037179485.1 of Ochlerotatus camptorhynchus. Taxonomy (NCBI): domain Eukaryota; kingdom Metazoa; phylum Arthropoda; class Insecta; order Diptera; family Culicidae; genus Ochlerotatus; species Ochlerotatus camptorhynchus. Next base: position 12,462 of record NW_027041371.1, read on the forward strand.
CTTTGATACTAGGGTAGGTGTACCAGTTATGGTGCGTTGGTGTGTTCCTATTATGGACTATGGAGATTCCATAGGCCATAATTAGAACACACCATAATAGAAACGTATAGTCGTAACTGGTACACCTACCTTAGTGTTTATTTATTTGCCTGATGTTAAATGGATCAATCAGAGATGCAAAGAAAGGGTTAAACGGCTAGTGCACTGAATACAAACGTATTGAAACAAGAATCGAAAAATTATTTGAAATCATATTCAAATTTATCTCGCTGTTGGTTGTTTTCCAAGATATCTCGATTACTTTTTCGAAGGGACGTATCAGCTTTTGTAAACAATGCATTTGGTCGTCGATTTGACGTAACTAGTAGGTCGCCCACGCATACTAATACCACTATCAGGTAGGAGAAAAATTCCCCTATCAGTGGGTAGTGTTAGAATGTGTGGGCGAGCTACCAGTTACGTCAAATGCATTTTTTACAAAAGCTGATATGTTTTTTTCGAAAAAGTAATCGATATATACTCTTTCTGTTTCTATATGAAGCAACATTAAAAACAAAATCTAAAAAGTAGGTATGTTTGAAGAATCATTACTGAACTAAATTACCTATTTAGGAATTTCCATAGGCCATAATAGGAACATACCACAACATGAATGCACAGCTATTACTGGTATACCTACCCTAGTATCAAAGCAGTTCAAATATTCTCGAATATTTTTCGAAGGGATGTAACTGCTTAGGACGCCCACGCATCCACTACCATCAGATCCGGAGAACTTTGAGATTTGGGCGTAATTGCTTTGTAAGCAATCACGTCTATCACTGATTTCTCGTGAATTGAAACTCAATCTCGCGAATAAACCATACTAAATGATAGAGGAATCATTTATCTACCTGTTTGTGCCGTTAATTTTTTGGATTGAGCCTTAATTTGCGAGAAATCGGCGATTGACGTGTTTGTTTACAGAAGCAATTACGCCCTAATCTCAAAGTTCTCCGGAGATACTGAAAATTTTCCCCTACGCTACTGTGTTACCTGACTTATAACGAATATACGTTGTATTCGAGTACCCCGAATACAACGTATGACTCGTCAAATTTTGCATAGCATTTGTAATGTAAAATTAGACGAACTATACGATGTATTCATGTATTCGGGGTACTCGTATACAACGTATATTCGTTATAAGTCAGGTAACACAGTAGTGGTGTTAGTATGCGTGGGTGAGCTACCAATTAAGCCAAATAAACGATCAAATATATTGTTTACAAAAAAAAAATACGTCCCTTCGGAAAAGTAATCGAGAATTTACAATCCTTCCCTGCTGCATTCATTTCTAGAAAAGAGTGAAATCAGCAGGAAAAAAGCTCTGCACAGTAGCGGAATGTGAAGGCAGCAGGAAAAAAGCTCTTACCTACGAGAGGCATAGCAGCGCCGGACAGCACAAAAAAAATCGTGTGTGCTCTGCGATCGTGAGAGCTTTTTTCCTGCTTGCTTCGCATTTTGCTGCTGTACCTACCTACATTTTGTTCCTGCTTACTGTTAAATTGGTGGACTGGGTAATATGTTCATCATATTCAATGTAGCGCAGGGAGCCTGTTGTTCACAAAAACGATTATGAGGATGATGAACCAAAACGTACATCAATTCTGATTGCTCAGCATTATTAACAACAACAAGTAAGGCAGTTCGCAATGCTGTTGTATTTTATAAGGACTGTTTCAATTTGAAACTAGAACAGAAACGCACCTCTCGCAATGCTGAGTTGCAGTTTCATTATTCGAGCACTATTTTGCACCAGATTTGCAACTGCTCGACAATTCTGTTTTATTTCTGAGCGAGTTTGAAACACGAATGGAACTCTGTTTCAAATTTCTGTATGTATTTAAAGATGTTTCGAAGAGCTTCACAAAAAAACTCTATGAACTTCATAGAGAAAAGTAAAGTTTATGGAACTTGATGATTACAAACATCTTTTAGAACTGTGCGTTGCGCTGATCGTGTTGCAGTTTTATTTTTGACAGTTTCAAATTATAGAATTGTCAAGTCGTTTAAAACAATTTTGAAACTCAGCATTGCGAACGGCCTTTAACAACAGCAAACCAAAGCAAAAAAAATCCCTTTCTTAAACGTCGAATGAGAACGACCCAAATTTGAGTTTAGTTCACTCATAATCGCCAAAAGTGCAGGAACTCAGTGATGAGTAAAATTTGTCTCATGGCTTACTGTGGAAAACCTAAAAAATCTGCCGGAAAATGAGGAAATTGACGAAAATTTTATTCAGTCTCGGAGTAGTACCAATAGACTGAGTGAATCCAATCTTTACTTTTCTCAAATTCGGGATTTTTTTCCCTGGAAAATCCTGGAAAAAGCCAGGAAAACATGAGGCAAATTTACTCATTGCTGAGTTCCAGCACTTTTGGCGATTATGAGTGAACTAAACTCAAATTTGGGTCATTCTCATTCGCCGTGTAACATAGTTTGAATGTAAAACTATAGCGAATTCGTTTATTATTCAGTTCCAACCTAGATCGGGTATCGAGATTGGGTCTGCTTGTTTTCTGACAAACGTCAGTTTGATCGTTTGTTTTTAAAACCCAGCTCAGGTTGAGGTTCGCACTGACAAAAAGTTCGGTTTCGCACTGGGTTGGAACTGGTTCCAACCCCTATAATAAACGAATTCGCTATTAGAAAGATTCCGAAATCACGCACCGCGGGGTGATATCACTTTCAGTCAGAAATATCAGTCCCACACAAACTGCTGCTAAACGAGCAGGAAAAAAAGTCGAGCAAGAAATTTTTTTTTCGAGCTGCACTTGGCGCCACCTGTTTGTGAAAAAGATAACCATTAAAAGCTTTTGCAAGCTTTTTTCCTACTAGATTTTTATTATGAAATCGAGCCTACGGCAGGGTGGCCAGATTCTAAGCGAACACGAAACAACTATGATCCAGTTTTTGATCCAGCCGCATTTCCATTATCCATTGCTTCACCCGCGGATAAGTCGGTTAGGTTTTCAAGTTTACTATTATATTTATGTGCGAGAAATGTCTATCGGGATGTGTATTTTGATTTTTGCTAGTATTATTTTTAACAGGAATTTAAGATTGCGCACAGTACGCATCAAATAAATCGACGTGATTGTTGGTATAACTTCCTTTAGTGTGTCATACGCAAATTCAATCCAGAAATGAATTCCACGAAGTACACAACCAACGTTTTCTTACATGATCCTACCCGCAGATATCTTGAGCTGGGTACCGATCGTACCGAAGTTGGAGAAACGTAAAAATTTGTGTCTAATATATTTTCAAAATAATTTTAATTAAAACAAAATGTTGTTTTCAGAAAGCACACATCCACATTCAACAACAAAAGGAATAACAATTATTTATTTCGGCTCGGCCCCCAGTTTTCACTCTGCCAGGAGCTTAACTCATGATTCTGACAGCCACTCTGGTCTAAAGGTACCTAATATATATATATTTTCCTGTTGAGTACACTGTTCCAGTTTTTACCCTGCTGAATTCAAATTTGTTAGAATTGCTACTGGCGTTTAAATTGATCAATAAAAGATGCCTACAAAGGGCTTTTGAGCAGTCACGCTAGTGCACTACATGTACACGCGTTTCGAGATTGTGAGATGAAACAAATAGTTTTAGTATTCCAAGTTATACTGTATAACGGTGTAACACTTCTTCTTGCGATTGGTGAAGAAACATTTAAAAAATGATAAAAAAAAAAATAAGTATGTAGGTAGTTAAAATGTATGTTTCGATAGTGAGGTTCCACGCGTGTATACCTGCGAAACTGCTGCTGTAAATGTGGGATGTACAAATTACAGTTAGCTGGTAATATCAGTATTTTATAGGTTAAACTCATGCATAATGAAACTGTACGTATGTACCGTTGTACGGATGTGTGTTGAATCTTAATAAATAACACTTTTTTTTTCTAACAGAGACAGATCTGCAACTCACCATGTGTCTCATAAAGTCACATGAGCATTCAAATCTATTTTGCATATATATGTAGGTATATTCAAGCCATCCACAATATGAAACAAATTTGAACACAGAAAACTGTTTCTTATGAAATTATTGGCATTGTCCGTCTTACCCCAAAGCAAAACCTCAATAGCTGATTCGTCAACCAATCAACTGTCCGTCTTACAAACCCACAGTTTACCTATAGTTCTTGAACTATACCAGATCAATTCATTCTTCAGCAAAGTTGTGCAGCTGGACAATATTCGTCCGCGGTGGATAATTTAGTTCAGAATTGGTTCGTAAGGTGGTGTCATAGTAGAAATAATGTCCTTTTAGTGATAGCTTTTTGTGACTACATCAGGCAAATAAAAAACACTAGCAGTGGAAGTTAAAAAATATACTATCCAACAAGGAAATAGGTAGCTCTATTTCTTGGAAAGAGTGAACTCAGCAGGAAAAAAGCTCTGTACAGCAGCGGAATGTGAAGACAGCAGGGAAAAAGCTCTTACCTACGAGAGGCGTAACAGAAAATGCGAAGCAAGCAGGAAAAAAGCTCTCACAAGGATGATCGCATCAGATTACACACGATTCTTTTTTTGCTGTCCGACGCGGCTACGCCTCTCGTATAGGTAGAGCTTTTTTCTTGCTGCCTTCACATTCCGCTGCTGTACAGAGCTTTTTTCCTGCTGAGTTCACTCTTTCCTGGAAATTCTGCTGCATTGTAAATTTTTGAACTGTTGTTGATACTAGTGTTTATTTAAGTTACCTTGTCTAAGATACTATAATCTCAGTGACGACGAAGTCAAACGAAAGGAAAATAATCAAAACATCCGATTAGTTTCCTGTTTTCTACCAGTTTGTGTGAATGATAAAATCGACTCAAATTTCCATATTTAATATCGCAATGCTAATTAAGCGGTAGAGTATTCGGTTTTTATTGTTGTTGATATAACATATATTAATTATATTTTTTTATCTACAGATTTCATCGTGGAACTGAACTGGCAAAAAAAATTACGACGAGCAAGTTGATACCAGACATCTCCACGGAACACCAGCGGCCGCGCGACAAATCCAGTGCCCCCAAACAACCCGACCGATTACGATTGATTGCCATTTGCAACGAAGGCAATCGGAGAGTTAGGAGTATTAGGTAAATTAAATTGATTTATCTTGAACTAATCCTGTTCCCTTTCGTTTTAGATTTTTCCAAAATAATCGAAAAAAAAACAACAAAAATAGCGTGGGAAAGAACTTGTAATCTCTGACTGATCATCGCGAAATACTGATGTCGAGGAATGAAAAACGAACAAACAGCTCGAGAGTGTACCAGTGACTCCGAATCCACCATGAGAAGTGGACCAAGTTCATGTAGAACTGCAGCTCAAAAGATGCACTGGTGAGTACCTTTTTTTTAACATTTAAGGCCCAAGCGCAATGACAGCGGAAGCGGAAAAGCCCGATCAGAGTAAAGCCTACTTGTCGGATTGAAAACAAGTTAGAATTAAATCGAATTCGGTTGGGCAGCTTGATGTCATTTGTGACAACTGTCAAACTTTCCGTTTCCGTTCCGCTTCCGCCCACATTGCGTTTGGGCCTTAACTAATATATGTAATTACTAATATAGAATTAAATTAGTTTTTTTTTTCGGAAATTGTTAAGGCTACGCAATAACTTAGTAGCGAGTGTACTGCCGTTATACTCATAACTGTCCAATGTTCTATGCAATCCTTATGCACCATGGGACTCTTATGCGTATAACGGCAGTGTAGTACATACCAAAATAATTACTAATTTCAATTTCGCTAACACCCACAATTTTCGACAATTTTTTACCTTGATTGGTTTTTATTTGTGCATTTCCTGCCATAGCTTGTTCCATAACCTGCTTAATTATTTCTTCGATAATTATCCTACCTTTCGGTCTGAGAGATGATGAACTTCGTGGAAAATTGTCCACATAGACAAAATAATAAAAATTATAATCTTTTTATTTTACAATTTTGGAATAATTTCAAATAAATTCCAAAACGAAAAACAACTTCAAAACTTTTAAATATGTACACGAGAAATTGCAATATTATCTCATAAAATTAAAATTCAATTAACCGAACCATGTACCTACTTCCTACTGTGTTACCTGACTTATAACGAATACACGTTGTATACGAGTACCCCGAATAGAACGTATGACTCGTCTAATTTTGCATAGCATTTGCAATGTAAAATTAGACGAACTATACGTTATATCCGAGGTACTCGTATACAACGTATATTCGTTATGTGTCAGGTAGCACAGTAGGGGCCTTTAACCTTTAACTCCAACGCAGGCAACGGCTGTAATTAAATGAATTCCATTAACTACTGCTTTGATTACATTAAAACACAATGTAGAACATTAACTACCTTTTAACTCCATTAATTACAGTTGTTTACATTAACTACATTTTCAATACTTTTAATTACATTAATTACGGATAGATATTTTTAATAACCGTCAGTACTGCTTCAAAACGCATTAATTACTTTAAGTACTTTTGATTGCATACGCACCGGTTCTTTGTACTGCGTGCCCCTCGCCTACTTCAGCATCATTAAATATTCCTATGACAAGATTTAAAATATTCGAAATAAAAAATAATTAACCTAAAATTTATTTCAAAATCCTAGCCTAGAAATTTTTACGAATTCGATGTAAATTATCCTAAAATTTAACTCAACTCAAAACGTACTACACGTATAAAAATTATTCCTAATAAAACGTAACTAATTCAATGGCAACGCAAACTAAAATTACAATTCTAAACTGTAACTCAAACGAACATTAAGCCTAAACTTATATACAAAAAATTCAAATTCGAACTACAACTACAACTGATGAAAATTTTTAATTTTTAACACGGTGGCTTATAAAGCACCGCAATACCGCATTACAATTTGGCAGGAGGCGGTTACCTAACGGTTGTGAGGAGCAACATCAATAACATCAAATTCTGTCGGGCAAACCAGCTCCCGTCATTTCGTAAAATGGACTATTGTGTGGGACCTCTGCCAAACTAGCAGGAAAATTCGAGCAGGAAAATTTTTTTTGTTTGCGCCGCCTATGTATCAAACGACGAACTACCAGCAAGAAAAAAAAACTTTCCTGCTAGCTTCACATTTTTTTGCTCCGCAGAGCTTTTTTCCTGCTAACTTCACATTTGCCTGCTGTTCAGAGCTTTTTTCCTGCTCAGTTCACACTGAGAGCTTTTTCCCTGCTGGATTGACAATTTTGAATATAAAAGTGCAGTGATGCCAAAACTACAGAATCGATCTCTGTATGTAGATTTATGCTTAAATTAAACTAATTGTAAATAAATACATCATTTTAATGGTTGTATATAATTCGTTAATTAATTCAAAAACAAACATTCATATGAGTCTATTAGTCGTTATTAGTTAAATAGAGGGCTAGATAAACATTGCAAAAGGTCCTATCTGCATTGATTGATTCTCTTCACCGACTTTCTCTTCCGTTAATAATTCAGCTGCAAAACCTTTCCCTTATTGTATTTGACGTTTTGGATGCTAGATAAGAATCTCCTTTATCAAAATATCTTGTAAAATTAGCGCGAAATCTGTTTGCATAACAGTGGTTATCAAAAGAGAAAGTCGACGAAGAGAATGGATCAAAGCAGATAGGACCATTTGAAATGTTCATCGAGAGGTTATTGTATTTTGTATTTGTAGTTTTCTCGTGAATAATTTATATATTATTTCATAGGTAAAATGAATAAAATGATTAGGTAGATTCAGGGAAGGTTCGGATGTTTTCTGAAAGCAGTTAAAGAAGGTTTCGAAAAAATATTATTTGAGTTTAAAGATCCAGCAATGGACTAGACAAATTTAATGGGTACGCTGGGATTTCGATGTTGAATCACCTGGACTCATCAAACATACAGACATATTTCTACCTTGGAATCGCAGAGAACTGATCGGAACTTTTAATTAACAACAGAATCTATCATGTGACACATCAAACCAGTTTTATTAAAACTTAAGTGTATTAAATGATGCTGGATGCCCAGTTAGACCAAATCCAATCCATTTGTAATAAAGTTCTAGGTGAGATAATGGGCCTTATTAAGGGTGTCACTACACAGTGATAAGGAAGTGATATTCGGAATAAGGGCCGTGATTGCCGTACAAATCAAATGGGAATCACTTCACCGTGACGACAAGTGACAAGTTTTCACCGTAATAAGCCCCAATACGTGCCATTGTAATATGGTAATATACTCGATAATATAATAAAAAACAACGATTTAGATATTTTTCAAACTGCGAATTTTTTTAACCCAAAATTATTAGGTGAACTACTGATCTGAGTGCTATCTTTAAAAAGTTCAAGAAAATATACCATTAGTGATATCACCCCGTGGCGCGTGTTAGCCCGCTTTCCATCCAGAATTATTTCAGACATTTCTTAGTAAATGGCTAAAACCTAACATGAATCGGAATCTTTTAAATTTTAAATTTTTAAAACTATAGTAAGAATGGGTTTGGTTTCACTATATATGGATAATGGCCTATTAAGGCTTGTTACCAGGCATGGAAAATCATTTTCATTCATTTGCCTCTAACTTTTTTTCATCAACAGCAATCCGCAAAATGATGTATAGAGCTTTAGTAGGCTTTTTTTTATTAGCTACAACTTTTGCCCATAGCTCAAATCTGTATCTCCTATGCATCACGAATTAGAGCGGGTAGAACTTGTTACAGTTTTTCAGTGAATGTAAAATACATTCACTAAAAAACAGTAGTGGCTTCTGTTCGCTCTGGTTCGTCGTCATTCATAAGATTTTTAACAAAAGTTGTAGCTAATAACAAAACCTACAAAAGCTCCATACATCATTTTGCGGAATTTTATTGATGAAAAAAGTTAAGGGCAAATGAATGTAAATGAATGCAAATGATTTTCCATGCCTGCTTGTTGCTGTTCATAATAATGATTAATCAGATTTGTTGTATTTAAATCGGTTAGGTATATCATGCCTGCGCCGGTGGTGACTGCTTCTAACCTCAATGGGTCTGGGTTCAATCCCAGGTCGGTGGAAATTTTCTGTGGTTTAAAAATCTCTGATCACATCTTCCTTCGGAAGGGCAGAAATGCCGTTGGTCCCAGCCCATGTGTGTTGAATGGGTGCGATATCCTACGCAGGGTGTGGAAGCAGCCTTCCTGCACATTCGATGGGCAATCGATGTCCGTCGGTGATTGACACTAGATTGCGGAACAAAGACCGAAGTAAAATAAAGAGATTAAGAAGAAGAAGAAGGATTGTTGATGTTTTTCTTTATTTTTGTGATTTTTAGCCGTAGGCTAGTTCATCACATAAAGAAGAAGGAGGAGATTACATATTGCTATTATTGCCGTATTATTTCCTATACGGCAAACGCCATCCGCCAATTCAACACGAATAGGGTGTTTACACTTATGCTATTTCTTTTTTTAAAGCGTTTATTTTTCCAGGCTCATTTGCCGTAGCTTTGCGGAGCCGATATTCATCGTTTGGGTTACAAAATTACTTAAAACTAACGTTAGTAAAGCGGGGGCCGATTACTCGCGGCTATCTCGAGCTTAGGGGTAACAAATTTACTTATGCTATTTCACTAGCGCTAATTAGCCAGCTGCTAGCAAAAAAAACTCACCAGCACAGTGTAAACAGGGCATCAGCGTCTACCAGCATGATTTTCAGGAGCAACTGAAATTCACGCTAGTTGGCTAGTACACTAGTGCTAGCTAATCCGCACAGATGTAAACACTTCATAAGCAGGAAAACAAATGTAGGTACAGTAGCAAAATGCGAAGCAAGCAGGAAAAAAACTCACACAAGGACGATAGCAGAGTACAAACGATTATTTTTTTTTGCTGTCTGTGCCACGCCTCTCATATTCACTCTGCTGTATCAAGTAGGGTAGAGAACTACTTCAGCCTAATCGCCCATTTTGGGCCTATCGAGCAGAAAACATCAAATAAATCCATGATTTCAGAGTTAACAAGTCAATTGTGCGTATGGAACTTTAGCTAATAAGGTGATATGAAGGTTGGCACCCATTATTCCCAAAAACAAAAGAAGCGCTCCGACCGAATTAATTTTTATCTTCATCCGATAGGCCGAAGTTAATTCATTGGCGTTTCAATGGCGTTTCAATGCGTTAGGCCGAGTTTAGAATCCGTAGGCCGAGTTTGGCGTCAAGAAGCAGTGTTAGACTTTTGACAATATCTCAACGATTGGTTTCTCTTTATCAAATCTTACCGTATACGGAAAGGTAAATAAATTTTGAAGCCATCAGTAATAATAACATTCCGTTTCTTGCTAAACTGCGCTTGATTAAGAAATACTAAGTGCGGGTTGTGCTTAATAGGCCGGAAATGAGGTAGTTAACCCTAGTAGGTAAGAACTTTTTTCCTGCTATCTTCACATTTCGCTGCTGTACAGAGCTTTTTTCCTGCTGAGTTCACTGTATCGAAGAAAATAGAGCTTTTTCCCTGCTGGATGGTACATTTTTGAACTGCTACTACTAGTGTTTATTTATTCGCTAGTGTTTGATCATACTAATGTTGATGGCTGAAGTTTAAAATTATTTAAGTTAATCAACATATTAGCACGAAGTTGAAATATTAATTGAAAGTTGTAACAAACGAAGAAAAAAGCGATATTGATTAAAGCGAATTCTTATTACAAAGAGGGGATTTTTTTTCGTTTGGTATATTTTCATCAATTTCTCAATAGTAATTGAATATAGGGGAAATGTCTCTAATTGTTGGCCTATGTATCTAATATTGGGCCCATCGCTAAAAATCTGCTATTTATCAATTTTATCTAGATGAACGCGTTATTGGGACGTTACTAATGAATATTTTTGGTTGCTATTGAAAATTTAGTCGATTGCTGAATTTATGTATGGGCAGAAATTAGGGACACTTAGGCCGAACATAAGCTGCATTTCCCCTATCTAATTTATTTTTGGTAGATTGCATCTTAGGATCTTTGTTTAAGCACAGACAACCAGATATAAAACTTGCATGTTTTCATCGAATACGCATTTAACGGTCAATTTGCGTTTGACGTTTACACACTACCGCCATCTGTTGATAGTACTGACCATTACCATTACCATATGGCGGCAATGTTTTAATGACTAGGTCTTATAGCAAAAAATACTCAATGCGTTATGTTCGTTTGCCTGTGGTTTATTGGTACGTATGCGGAGTTTTCAAAAATATATGACGATACCCATTCAGTAATGAGCAGTTTAGTTGGGAATTGACTGGTTAAAGAGAGGAAGATAAAATTAGATAGAATTCTCCAGATTGCCAGATTTGCCTTCAGCAAATGTGTTTACCTGGATAAGACCATTGTGGCAGTAAACATTTGAGTTGCGAATTTACTTGCATTTACAAGAGTACGAGATCCGTTCATAGCGAGCAGTTTAGTTTAGAATTAATTCGTCAGGTGGCACTAGAGTAAAACATTGTTCTTTTAGTGCTAATTGCTAACTTGACCAAACTCGAGACCAGTTAAGACATTCCTTTCTAAAGAAAAGTTGATAAAATTGGCTTGATTAGTTTATTAATAAACAGCTCCGTTAAAAATTGACTCAGTAGGTGGTGCCAGAGTGCGAAATTTGGACTGCTAGTTAAAGTATTTAAGAATTTAGCGTTATGATTTGTGGCAAGCCTGTGTGAAAAAAATTAAAGCAATTTATATTAATTTTCATTTGAATAGCGTAGATGTACGAGTTATGGCTATACATTACATTTATGGTGTATCCCAGTAATGGCCTCGAAAGGAATTCCATTTGCCAATCTTTGGAATTTATTACTCTAATGGAAAATATCCATTCTGGAGAATGTTACTATCACTCAAAAAATTTAACACATATCTAATGGATGAAAACCATCTGAATTTCACATAGCTTTCATGTGATCACATAGCTAAAAATCCCACCACAAAATCACATGAATATTATGAGGCCGATGAAATTCATATAAAAAAATCATATAAAATGATCGCATAAATGTCATGTGAAATTCAGATGAATTCCATTAATTTTGTTTACGGATGAAAATCATTTGCGTTTCCAATGGAAGCTACATGAAAACTTTTTTCGGTGTAGTCCATTGTGAGAACTGTAATTTCATTTGCTGTTAAAAAAAAGTACAAAGTTTGCAAGAAATCGGTTGTATTTATGCCATTTTTTGTGTGTAAATTATTAACATCCATCAACATCCATACCTCTTAATCCAAAGATCACGAGTTCAAATCTCGCCACCGGGCAAGTCATGAATGATCCAAGAGCGTTAAAGTGATTTAACACGGCGGTGGTAATTCAGTTCAGTACTGATTCTTCAAACCTACTTTTTAGATTTTTTCAAATGTTTCTTCATGTATATAGAGAAGAGTATATCTTGGAATACAACCAACACCGAGATGAATTTTAATATGATTTAAACTTTTTTTTCGATTTTTGTTTCAAAACGCGTGTATTCAGTGTGCTAGCCGTTTGACCCTTTTTTGTATGCATCTTTTATTGATCAATTTAACATCAGCCAAATAAATAAACACTAAGGTAGGTGTACCAGTTATGGCTATACGTTTCTATTATGGTACGGTACCTTCTAATTATTACCTATGGAATCTCCATAGGCCATAATAGGAACACACTACAACATGAATGTATAGCTATTACTGGTACACCTACCCTACACTCAAAAAATAAATCACATTTCCAATGGAAAATATCCATTAGAATTTCACATAACTTTCATGTGATCTCATCAAGGAATCAAAAATATCTCCAAATGACAAAATAACAAACGATCAACGAACCGAATAATAACGCTATGTCAGAAGTGGAAAACAATAATGATATAATCTTCACCGTTCTTTTTCATGACAAGCTCGTGCGACCCAACTCATTCGGGGCGGTAGAAGGAAACGAGCAAATTGTTGGCAAGCTGCTTCACGAAGTAAAGCCGAAGATGATACACGTGTGTTAATGGGATTTTTTTTGTTATGTCTTTTCCCGATTCATATCAAGCTATGTCCTCATCCGTGTATATTGCAACAAAGCAGGCAAGCAATATATCATTATCCTTCTACAGCGCCCATTACACATATCAATATATTGACAATAAATTGACATACTGACAATATTATTGAAAAGGTGATAGTGAAGACGATGATTGATGACAAGTATTGACGAAAAGTTGATTTTAATTTTCACTTTGTCAATACTCAGAATGAATTGACAAAAAACAGTCAATTTCGCCATCAATATCATCAATATACGAATATTGACAACATTAATACGTTAGAAGCCTTTTTACCTCCATGTATTAATTTCAATATTATCTGTCTCAATTTCCCCACACAAGAAACATGGATCAGCGAAAGAAAGTGTGTTTAGAGTTAATGTTTGCATTCGAGTCCAAACAGAAACGATTGCTGGACCTGTATGTATTGGCGTTGACGGCGACTCTGTAGCTCTTTACTCCTATGAGAAAATCCATAAGCAAACGTCAGACTGTGCGTGAAACATGGCGGACTTCGTACTATCCTTTCACTCCATCGAAAATTCCCATAAGAAACTGTCTACATTTGCTGGAAGAGCAAATTTTTCGACAGTGCTGTCAACGCCAATAGAAAATACTAGCTACACACTGAATTCGGATCACCCAAAGTTTTGCCGGGTTTTTGAACAGCTGAAAAAGTTGGTAAAATTTCTAATGATCGCTACTCGAAGGAAATCAATAAAATCGACAAATTTGATTTGTATCATTAAATGGGGATAGTCCGTACATTTTCGGAATAAATTTCTAAATTTTTAATTTTTTCACTGATTTGTAAATTTTAACCCAACAATTCCGTAGTTAAAAAAATACCAAAAAGTGGAGTCCTGGTTTAGAAGATATATATAGAAACCAATTTGCACCCAACATTTACGTATACTTGCACATTTTATATTAATTTTTAGGATTTTTAGAATAAATAGTGTTTAATAATAATCTATTCCAGGTCTATTCTTAAGTTCCCATATAAAATAAAAAGAATTTATTTACAGAATGATGTAAGAACTAGGTGATTAATTAAAGCATCCAATTTTATTTTTGATATCACTGAACTCTCCTGTTTCGTTAGAACAATAATGTTTACCTAATGTTATCCATACATATCTATAATGCTTAGTTTTATCATAATGATACACTCGTTTTATCATTTATTAACTAATGACCAAAAGACGTGCAAGAAAGTTAATGTAGGTCATATAAACTGTATTAATGGCCACACATATAGTTTATTAATTAACATAGGAAGTACCGTGAACGTGGGTTATTCTGCGTGAGCTGTAATTCCGCGGACTTGTCTTTAAAATATCAAATTGGTACACCAAATATTGTAACTGTTTGACAGGACACAGAAAATGCACAGAACCACAGATCACATGACATGTACTTCCAAATAGTTCGAATTTAATCAAATCGATTGTCGAGTGCGCGGAATTACTACAATTGAATAACCCACGTTCACGGTACGCAGTTTCCTAAATAGAAACTATCATGCTGATGTTTTGGTAAACATTCATAAATGAAAATCATGCATATAATAATTAATTTACGTTACGTGTAAGTATGTGAAACGCTGGTAGTATTTATTTTATTTTAAAGTAAAAAAATAACATGATTATGCTTGTGATTTTGTAGAAAATGTACATCCATATAAACGAAGCCTGGGTGATCGGTGACTGTAAAAAGATACATTTTTTCGAGGGGGACGACTCTTTTTTTTTTTCCTTTGGTTTGTTTTTTCCGTCGATCTTGTTTTCCGTGCTGAGCACCAATGCTACCGACGTGCCAGGAAGACAGCTCCCACACCTGGACCTTACCTATCGACCCATCAACTCATGAACCGGGGACCAACGGCTTTACTTCCCATCCGAAGGAAGGCGTGATTAGAGATGTTATGCCTCAGAACATCCCGGCGGCGCCGACTGGGATTGAAACCAGGCCTGCTGGGGTGAGAGGTAATCACGCTTACCACTACACCACCGGTGCCGTTGAGGGGGACGACTCTATCTACGATGCAGAAAAGATTGTGTTTTGCTGTGGCTAGCTGTGCGCACGCTGAGTAGATAGAAAGAAGATTTATGACGATTCTGAAGATTTACTGCAAAAAGATGATTCGCGATGCAAGTAGATGAGAAATGAAAGAAGATTTTTCGAAGATTGATTCGCTAGTGTGAGATTTGTTGAGCATCTAGACTTGAGATTTAGATGTGTCGCCCTCGCATTTTTTATTTAG
This sequence comes from Ochlerotatus camptorhynchus, assembly GCF_037179485.1. NCBI lineage: Eukaryota > Metazoa > Arthropoda > Insecta > Diptera > Culicidae > Ochlerotatus > Ochlerotatus camptorhynchus. The sequence continues at coordinate 27,794 of NW_027041371.1, forward strand.
TTTAAAATCGATTTTATATCACACACGAAGATTTAAACAAAAGGCAACACTGCATGCACGAAGGTGCTTTGTGAGTCAGTCGATCTAAATGACGTACGTTCTCCCTCCTCTTGGGGAGGGGAAGAATATTGACTAAGTGAAATGCAAATAACTTTTTCAACAATACTCGTCAGCAATCCATCGTCATCAATATTACCTTTTCAATAATATTGCCAGTATGTCAATTTATTGTCAATATATTGATCTGTGTAACGAGCGCTCAAGCGTGTTATCATTCATGTTGTCAATATTTATGTATTGATAATATTGTAAGGAAAATTGACAATACGATGTTTGTCAATAAATTGATACATGTAATGGGCGCTTACCACTCGGATCGAGCTTTGTTACAGAGCGAGTTTGTCATGGTAGTCGTAGCAACCGTTTTGTCTGTATCGTTGGTTGCTTTATGTGTTTGGATTCGCTGGATCTCATAATTGGGAAAAGCACTACAAAATCACATGAACCTCATGTGTCCAATGAAATTTATGTGATTTATCACATAGTATTCATGTGATCATATAAATGGTATGTGAATTTCAGATAAGAATCATTAATTTTGTTATTGGAAAAATATCATGTGTGTTCCCAATGGAAACTATATGAAAACTTTTGACGTAGAACTACGTCTTTGTCGACTATACTGGGGTCCAAATCAAAAAATATGTGTGGTGAAGGAGTGTTAGGTTTTGAACGCTTGTAACTTTGTCATTTATAGATGAAATTAAAATCCAAATACGGCAATCGATAGGATATTACAATACGAACCTGCTGAAATATACATTTTTCCAATTTTTCTGTAATTAAACTATTGAAAATGTACAAATGATAATTTTATTACTGTTTTCATGAAATAAGCCTTTTTCCCAAACCCAGTCATCATAAACGAATACCACTTGGTTGCACATCATTCTGCTTAAACATGAAAAGATATTAATCAGCGCTGCTCTCCTGCGTCTGCTCATTACCGCTTCGGACGGCGTGACACTAGGTCCTAGGACTAAGTCAGCGGCTAAAGGTGGATCACGGAGTGTCCACCACAATGAGGAATGAGACTTGAAAAAACGTGCATGTAAAACCCCCTCCCCCTTAACAATCTCTCCCCCTCCCCCCTTAACAATAACCCGAAAAAGACATGGACTTGGACGATCATGTTTTCCGGGAAATAAATTTTAAGCAAACCACAATTATGTATAAACAATTTATTTTTTACATGCAGAGCCAACATTTTCAAAAAACATTTGCTTAACAGGGACATACACTCGATGGATTACCAATAACTGACTGTTAAACATATCTGGTACCTCTATATATGCAATTATATTGACATCCAAAGTCCATCCTTTTTTACATATTCTGCACAAAAGAAACTTTTTGCTCCGCCTCATTCATAAAAAACGGTGGGAAATCCTATCAGGTTTGGTTGCAGCAAGCAGGACCAAGTCAGTGGCTAAAGGTGGATCACGGCGTGACCGTAATGAGGAATGCGACACAATGAGGAAAATAAATGTTTGTAAACCCCCTACCCCCCTTCACAACAACCTCCCCCTCCCTCAACAATAATCCGAAAAAGACATGGACTTTGACGATCACTTTTTTCCGGTAAATAAATTTTAAACAAACCACAATTATTAATAGTAAAAACAGGATTTTTTTCCCATAATTTCTTCCCGCATCATAACTTTCAAATTTGAGAAGAAAAAAATTGCTTGAAAGACATATTCGATGATTTGATGCTGATGAATTACACACCACTGACTGTAAAAGTAGTAGTAGTAAAATTTCGTTTATTTCTGTTGATTATGGTGTATACATTGATTTTACATTTCAATTGATTTGCCTATCTGGCTCTTCATCTTTGTTCATTGGGTATTCTAATTTAGTAGTTGCGTATTTCATCTAGTTAACAGAAAACCCCTTGGGGGTGTGTTTTGTTTTAATTGAAAAATTTAATAACCTACCTAAGTACGAGTCTAACTTAACTAACGTGCCAGATCACCTATGATCTGAAGATCTGATCTCAGACGGGTGTCTCTGAACCTTTCCAAGGAGACCGTTCGTCGCTCTTCGAGAGGCTGAAGACCAGCCAGGCGGTGAACCTCAGAATTTCGGGTCCTGGACTGTTTATCCTAAGGATCTTGTTCTGGAGTTTGTATGTGTTCCACACATGAATTGTTGCAACGTGATCAACAAATCAATATCTATGTGTCGGCCACATATTTAATATATGTACATATAAAAACCATGCGTGACCACACATACTATTCATTTGCGTATAAATTTCATGTGTACTTCTGAGTGGATTCTGTTTATGTGTGGTCAAATGAAAATCATGTAAAATTTCACATTAATATATTTGTCAAGAAAAATGTTTAAATTGTTTTGAGTGAACCATAACCGAAACATTGAAATACTTGAAAATTTTAAGATAAAGTATAATAGTCAAAAATGCATGAAAAACATCAATTTTGTGTGGTTCTACGTCATACTGCGGTCGTTCTAGAACACAACCCTTTAATTTTTTTCGGTGTAGTATCAAAGCAGTTAAAATAAACGAATATTTTTTCGGAGGGACGTATCTGCTTTTGTAAATAATCGATCGTCGATGTGGCGTACCTGTTAGCTTGCCCACGCACCCACTACCATCAGATACTTAAAATTTTCCCCTACCCTAAGCCAAATCAATTTGGTTTACAAAAAAAGATACGTCCCTTCGGAAAAGTAATCGAGAATTTACAATCCTTCCCTGCTGCATTCATTTCTAAAAAAAAGAGTGAAATCAGCAGGAAAAAAGCTCTGCACAGTAGCGGAATGTGAAGGCAGCAGGAAAAAAGCTCTTACCTACGAGAGGCATAGCAGCGCCGGACAGCACAAAAAAAATCGTGTGTGCTCTGCGATCGTGAGAGCTTTTTTCCTGCTTGCTTCGCATTTTGCTGCTGTACCTACCTACATTTTGTTCCTGCTTACTGTTGAATTGGTGGACTGGGCAATAATCCGAAGCCAGTATTGATTTAATGTAGCGCAGGGAGCCTGTCGTTCACAAAAACGATTATGAGGATGATGAACTAAAACGATTTAAATACATCAATTCTGACTGGTCAGCATTTATGTCAACTTTTTAAACCAATTGAATTCAACTGAGTTGATCATTTGACTTGCCTAGTCGAAACCCAGCTTTAGATAACCGCCTCCTTATCCATGAGTTGAACCAGAAACGTCTCGTAAAATGCTATATAGTCGGGTAATATTATAATAACCGGTGGCCCCGGTTGTGATTCGGCGTTTCGTAGTACTCCCACATTTAATGCTGAAGTAGGTACATGGTTCAATTAATTGAATTGAAATTTTATAAGATAATATTGAAATTTCTCGTGTACATATTTAAAAGATTAGAAGTTGTTTTTCATTTTGGCATTTATTTGAAATTATTCCAAAATTGCAAAATAAAAAGATTATAATTTTTATTATTTTGTCTACGTGGACAATTGTCCACGAAGTTCATCATCTCTCAGACCGAAAGGTAGGATAATTTTTTTTTTTCCTTTGGTTTGTTTTTTCCGTCGATCTTGTTTTCCGTGCTGAGCACCAATGCTACCGACGTGCCAGGAAGGCAGCTCCCACACCTGGACCCTACCTATCGACCCATCACAACTCATGAACCGGGGACCAACGGCTTTACTTCCCATCCGAAGGAAGGCGTGATCAGAGATGTTACGCCTCAGAACATCCCGGTGGCGCCGACTGGGATTGAACCCAGGCCTGCTGGGGTGAGAGGTAATCACGCTTACCACTACACCACCGGCACCGTTAGGTAGGATAATTATCGAAGAAATAATTAAGCAGGTTATGGAACAAGCTATGGCGAAATGCACAAATAAAAACCAATCAAGGTAAAAAATTGTCTAAAATTGTGGGTGTAGCGAAATTGAAATTAGGAATTATTTTGGTAGGTACTACACTCGCTACTAATTTATTGCGTAGCCTTAACAATTTCCAAAAAAAAAACTAATTTAATTCTATGTAAGTAATTTAATTACTTATATTAGTTAATGTTTAAAAAAAGGTACTCACCAGTGCATCTTTTGAGCTGCAGTTCTACATGATCTTGGTCCATTCCTCATGGTGGATTCGGAGTCACTGGTACACTTTCGAGCTGTTTGTTCGTTGTTCGTTCCTCGACATCAGTATTTCGCGACGATCAGTCAGAGATTACAAGTTCTTTCCCACGCTATTTTTGTTGTTTTTTTTTTCGATTATTTTGGAAAAATCTAAAACGAAAGCGAAAAGGATTAGTTCAAGATAAATCAATTTAATTTACCTAATACTCCACCGTTGTCCATCAAGCTCTCCGATTACCTTCGTTGCAAATGGCAATCTGGTTGAGTTTTCGGGAAACTCGTAATCGGTCGGTTGTTTGGGGGCACTGGATTTGTCGCGCGGCCGCTGGTGTTCCGTGGAGATGTCCGGTATCAACTTCCTCCACGTAATTTCTTAGCTAGTTTCTTGGTTCAGTCCCACGATGAAATCTGTAGACAAAAATATAATTAATATATGTGATATCAACAATAATAAATACCGAATACCGTGCGGGACCGAAATCCATACACCTAAGCACGAGAGAATCATTAACGGTCAATACTAAATAATGCTATCACATTATGCTCTGTATCACATCTTTTTCCTTTACATTTATCTTTATTTTTCCAATATTTGCAAACACCAGGTCTTAAAATTACCTTTAATTATTAGAAAAAAGGATTTAAATTGCACATATCTTGAATCAAAATCCGTACAGCGTTTTACGATTGAATCAAAATCCGTACAGTTTTGAATCGAAATCCGTACACTGTGTTGAGGATGAATCAAAATCCGTACAGTCATGAATCAAAATCCGTACATGAATGTAAATCGATCCAAATCAATGAAAAAAAAAAAACGTGTTGCTATTTTGAATAAAGTATTTTTTTTGTAGTTGCTTGGCTAAGAGTCCAAAACAGCTATATTCGTTTAAATACACTAGTTTACAGCATATTTGAACTTTGTACGCTGATTGTCATTTCCCATGTAAAATCGTGCGCTGAATCCAAAAATGTAGTCCAAAAAAATCTCGGTAGGATAGTTTTGGAGATATAGGGGTAAGAGAGGCATAGTGAACAGGTGGGGCATAGTGAGCATCGCGCGTGCTCCAGCTTGGACTTCCGGCCGTTCAGAACAAATTTGTTGGCTGTAGGATCAATATCTTAATGATATTGATCCTACTACCAGTTGATTTGTTTCATGCAGTTGGAGATCCAGAGCCAAAGTACGGGATGCTCACTATACCCCGCCTGTTCACTATGCCCCTCCTTCACCTAGCTAAAAAATGAAATCTCACGTTAAAAAAACTAAAACACAAATATCTCTGGCTGCAATGAAGTGATATTAATTATTTTAACGCCAAATTAAACGTGATAAAATTTTATTTCGATCGTTCTAACACTATTTTTCCGTGAGAGTAATGGTAGAACCACCATAAACATTTTAATTTACAATGCTTAAAACTTAGCAGAAATTCAATTTTTCTTAGGAAAACTTAAAAAACAAACTATTAACTAACAACAATACCATCAATTTCACTGACAATTGATGTTCAATTGATCGAACGAAAAAATTTCTTACCTCTAATTTAGCGTTAAAATAATTGATATAATCTCATTACAACCCGAGATATTTGTATTATAGTAATCAAACTTGTTTAAAGTGAATTTTCATTTTTAGCTGTATCTCAAAAACTATCCTACTGACATTTTTTTCGACTACATTGTTGAATTTAGTGTACGATTTTACATAAGAAGGTTCAAGTTCATTTTTTTTACTTTTACTTTTTTAACTAATGATATCAGCGTTAGATTAATTGATGCTCCAATCGATTCAAAGGAGAGGTAACTGATTTCTTTTTATTTAAGAAGGTAACTGTTCTGGATTTTCATGCTAACTAATATCATGTTTAAGGATTAATTTCTTCCAAATTTTATTCTATATCAGTGCCTTGGGTTAAATATTCTTACTGGAGTTTTCCTCCGATCACAACTTCGAGGTTTTTGAAATTTGACATGTGATAACGTGCAAGATGCGCCATACTTTGGAACTTGGGGGTGCTCCAGATCAACGCTATAAAACATTATTAACCGGGACTAAACTGGACGGTGTAGCCTGGACAATGTTGTCGAATCAATAATAGCAAACTGAAGAGAAGACTGTCGAAACATCTTTAATACAACGATAATGGAAACGCTCCACCAACCCACTGGCATCAAGCGATAAATTAACCGGTTCCTAAGATGGTAGCCCTATAATGGCGGATAAGGAAAAGAAAAATACAACCATCTTAGAAACCAACAAAAAAAGACAATGAACTGACATCAAGGATTAGTTTTTCGTTTTGTGCATGAAAATTAAAATTGGTAAAATAACGACTATAACTTAATTTAATTTAATACGTCAAGAGAGTAATAATCATAAAAATACAGATCTGTCATTGCTTCTTTTCCACAGCTTTCTTCTGCTTCTTCTCCATTGTTACCATTGCCTTTGCAAGTTATAATGCTTTCTTGCTTCCAACCCTAATCAAAATAACCATAATAGAAAGCTTAACCCATCCGGGATAAAGTTCGTTCATGGTATTTGTTTATTAGGGAACTTTCTTTGCTCTTCTTCCTTTTCTTCCTCCTCTTCCTCTTTCGCTCAACCTTTTTCTTTTGTCGTTCCTCAATCCTTTGTTTCTTTGCGTTCTCTTTATCAATTTTCGCCCGCACTACTTTCATGTGTATTTCCGGTCATTCCTCGCTGGTAGCTACTGCTGGGAATGCTCTCTGGCCCATTTCTGTCTGCTCTCTGTAAGGGAGCATCCAAAAATGACGTAGCATATTTTTGATCAATTTTATACTCCCCCCCCCCCCCATCGTAGCGTATTTGGCTATATCCAATACATGGCCGGTCACAAATTCTGAAACCCTCACCTCCCTCCTCAAATGCTACGTCATTTATGCATGGTCCCTAATTTGTATATGCGTGTTGGTGATATCCTGTAGGGGAGCTGCGTTGTTTTACTTTTCGGCCGGTTCTTGACGCTCTTCATTAAAAGATATTAATAATATAACGTTTACAATACGAATAAAATAAGAGAGTAGCGATTCAATACGGCATCTCTTATGGTGGTGAATTGAACGGCAAAATCCCTGGATGCTTCTCGGTAAGATTTCTCTGCACGCATCATTGCCACAGTCTTCTCCAAATCCTCCGACGTGTATTAAGTTTCCATGATCTGCTGAAAAACATTGGATAAAGTAGAATCGTCATTAGTGATGCACAAGTGTACGGATTTAGAATCAGCTGTTATATATGGATCGAGATCCGTACAGTACTAATTTTGATAAATAAATACTATATGAACGATCCATTGCTAAGAATTGAGATATAAAACGATAAACACTAACCTTTTCGATCGACCTTCAGGAAACTACTTGCAAACATCACTGAAATACGCTTAACGAACTGAAGTAAATCCGAGAAATTTTCTTAGAAAATCGTTAAGAACACAACCGATTGACAGAAATGCCCGACACGTGTTGAGGTTTTTATTTTTCTTATTTTAATTGCATGACATTCTGCTTAATTGTTGACGTAAACATTAAGCTAATGCATGAATGAACATGAATATGTATTCATGTATAATATGTACATTGTTATGATGCATATAAATAAACAAATTCAACAGGGTGTACGGATTTCGGTGCTGTACGGACTTCGGTCCCGCACGGTACTCCCCCGGTTTAATCAGCATTGCGATTAAATTACATATTAAATATGGAAATTTGAGTCACTTTTATCGTTCAAACAAACTGGTAGAAAACAGGAAACTAATCGGATGTTTTGTTTATTTTCCTTTCGTTTGACTTCGTCATCACTGAGATTAAAGTGCCTTAAAGAGAAGGTAACTTAAATAAGCACCAAAAACAGGTCAAACATTTACAATGCAGCAGGAAAAAGATTTCATTTCTAGTAAAAGAGTGAACTCAGCAGGAAAAAAAGCTCTGTATAGCAGCGGAATGTGAAGGCAGCAGGAAAAAAGCTCTTACCTACGAGAGGCGTAGCCGCGCCTACAGCAAAAAAAAAAGAATCATTTGTACTCTGCGATCGTCCTTGTGAAAGCTTTTTTCCTGCTTGTTTCGCATTTTGCTGCTGTGTACCTACCTTACATTTTGTTCCTGCATAGTGTTGAATTAGCGGACGACGTTTGCCGTCTACACTCTAAGCTATGATTACCTAAAATTATCGGTAAAAAAATATTGGTATTATTTATCAAAATTGTTACTTTCTAGTTTAAATAGGCTATTTTCTACTATAAACTGGGAAGTTAATTATTGGTAATCCATGATTACCGATAATTTAGGTATGTGCACTTTTTTCGATTATCGGTAATTTTTACCGATATCTAGGTATTCTTTACCGACTTTTAAGTATGTGCATCTTGGCGTGTAGAATAATACGAAGCCAGTATACTGTTTCAATACAGCGCAGGAGAGCCTGTCGTTAACAGGATGATGCGCCTATCTAAACAATTTATGCCGCGGATACACTTGAATGGCAAACTGTGCTATGAGCATGAGCATTACCAAAATCTTTATTTTTTTAAATAAGTGTAATATGTGTTTGATTCTTTATTATATTAATTAAACTATCGTTTGTTTTTTGACCAGCTTGAATTAACTCTATTCTGGTTACTGGTTTATCGTTGGGAGAGATATTAGTTTCATTTTTTAAGTATTAATTTAACCATATCACAAGTACAAAGGTTAATTCAATTTTTGGATTGGTCGAATTGGAAAACAAGCCATTTTTGCAACTCACAAACTGATTGATTCATATTCATGTTAGTAGCTCGAAGATTTAACGAGATTTTTGACATTTGAATCGCGTCAGATATAAAAATTATGAACAATTCGACTAAACTTAAAAAAAATAAGTTTGTGCATTGCGATAAATAAAATGCTAGAAAATTGATTAAACTTATGTACACTATCAACAGATGAAACTATCTTTTAGTGTTTTACTGGTTTTTAGGGGAAAAACTACTGAGTTTACTGATTTAAGAAAATGAAAGCTCAAATACAGGAATTTAATGTAGAATTATGGAGTTGAAAAAAAATCTAGTTTAATTTGAGGTATAAAAAATCTTTAAATAAGCGTAACATATACTCCAATATCGCAATATTGGAAAAGCATGTTGACACTATTGGCTGCATAATGAAAAATCAAGCAGCTAAATTTTAAAATTGGTCAGTTTTCATATACGGCGAGAAACAAGTCAACCCGTTGTAACTTTTATAGTGGTGTACAGATTTTAGTAAATTTTGAATAATTTTAAAGAATAATAATGTGACTAAATATGATTTAAATATGAGCTAATTTTGTTCACTGTATCAAGAAACAATAACAGAATAAAAAATGGTAATCTAATAAGAAATGACAGCGGCGCCGTTAGTGTAGTGGTAAGCGTGTCTACCTCTCACCCCAAAGGGTCTAGCACAGACACACAGACAACACTCGCAAAATGTTCATCGAACAAGCATTTAGTATCGTAGTTGGTTGTACCGCCACCTGTGCACACTAACATTCTTTCACAGATTTCTGTAAAATTTTACCGAAATCTCAACAGCTGAACGTTCGGTAAACAGTTTACAGTTTTCCTGTATTTTTTACAGATATCTGTGAAAAAATCACAGATATTTGTGAAAAGGTACAGGAAATCTTTGAAACTGTTTATCGAACTTTCAGCTGTTGCGATTTCGGTAAAATTTTACAGATTTGTGTAAACATTTCTAAGTGTGTGGCGCGCATAGTCAATTCACTTGCGTTTGACGTTTTCACACTACCGCCATCTGTTCAGCGTACTACCCACCACAGTGTGCTCAACAGATGGCAGATATGTTTTAGCGACGATATATTACAGTGAGAAATATTCAATGTGTTATATCTGTTTGTCTGTGGGCCTAGGTGCAATCCCAGTCGGACGGGATTTTCTAAGGCATACAATCTCTCATGAATTTCATAAGCGCGCATTATTAAAAAAGATTTTCGTCTAACATGGGGTAACTTTTATGCACCTCTAACTGAGTTCAGCTTCGAACCTGTTCGGATACGGTTGTGTATAAGTTTATTTCTGTTTTGTGCGTGCGTTCGCTGATTTTGCCAGATTAGCGCTGGCACTCTGCCTCCCGGACGGTTATACGTGTGTGATTGGTGGTTTTCTCGCTTTCCGAGAAGTTTTGGAATCGAAAAAGAAAACGTGATGCATCATGTTTGCAGGCATCAGAAGAAGTGTCGCTATCTGCGTTGTTTGTTTTTTTCTTCGCTTGTGCTCCCGGTACAGAAATTTGTGGCGTCGCGTGTGATAGTTTTTGATTTCAGTTTGTTTACGCGTTGTATGATTTTGTGAGCGGTCGCTTCGTGTTCGCGTCATGGAGCAATCGACTACATTCGACCAGAGGATTGATCCCCGTAGGGCGGGTCTATGATCGGAGCTACTACACCAAGCGTGACATAGCTGCTTGCAAGGGATTCAGTTGGACTGATTTGGTGAGATTGTTCCATTTTTCTACTTTTGTCTATTTAAACTTAATTTCTATGATTGCGTATCGTTTGGAATCATTTGATTCGGATGAGACTCTTAACTTGTATTTGTTTACATTGTGTTTCAATTGGTATTCTTAAGAACTTCACAAAATAAGGTTTCAATATTTAAATTGAGCAGCTCGACTAGCCTGGTGGCTGCCGCTTTTGCTTACTGAGGTGAAGACCGTCGGGGATCCACATTGTAAAGATTCCCTATTTTCAGCTTTTTTACAGGCTGGAGTTGTTGTTTGAACCATTTAGTTTATCAATTTAATTTATCTGTATAACAATTATTCACAAGCATTCTTCCAGGTCAATTCAAGAATAGTTTGATGATGATAAATCTTCCTAATATTCACATTACAGTTATGACCCGATCCTGTCAATCTCTCCGCGCATCAGACTGTTATTTTTCAATAATTCCACATAATTGTAATTTCATACCTTCCTCCTTCAAGATGAATGTTTAAGATACACATACTTTGCTAGCTGACAAAATGGGGTCATTGCTGTATAATTATTCTCTTTTTGCAGCCTTCATTCAGACTGGATCTATTGATTTAAATTATTTGAGTTTTCTTCCAGCTCTTTGATGACGGAACATCACTAGATTTATACTGTAATGATTCACTCTTACAGCTTTCACCCTGGTTTTGTCTGTTGATTTGATTTGTTTGAATTGGTTTTCAGCTCTTTGGTGTTGGCAGTCGCGGGCGATCAATTTTGCTCATGCTCATGCTCTAAGTTCATTTTCAGCATTTCGATGATGGAACGTCTTCAGATTTATATTATAATGGGGCTTGTTACGGATGTCACATCACGGTGAAAAGTTGTCACTTGTCGTCACGGTGAAGTGATTCCCAATTGATTTGTACGGTAATCACGGCTCTTATTCTGAGTATCACTTTCTTATCACCGTGTAGTGACACCCGTAATAAGGCCCAATGATACACCATTTGGTTTTGGCTTCGGGCAAATCCAAGTATAATGCATGATAACACTGATTCATTTAAAACCATGGTCGCATCACTTATCAAGGTGAATCCTGATCCAACGAACCCAACTTACTAACAAAATCTCCTTTTCTGTGTCTTTTGTTGGAAATTTCAGGGTTACATCTTCCTTATTGGGAGCTGAGGAGACATAGAGCTGCATCATATTGTATGTAAAATAATTATTATTTTCATTGCGGAATACCAGTTTTTTATCCATATAAATGTATTTTCCTTATTACGTATTTTAATGTTCTGATATATTTCATTTCTCCATTACATATGTTTACTATATATATAAATAAATACTGGGTTGGGAGGGAGCATCAGGGTATCATTTTACCTGAAACTGGACGATTGGAGTGGTATGACAACCGGAGTCTAGGAGGGAATAAACACTATCATTTTCTTTATCCTACCGATTCGATTGTGATGGTGTGAATTCTACTCCAACAGTTTCAGTGAGATTGACGCGCCCTTCTTAACAAACCATCCTGTAGGAAGCTTAATAAGTATTGCGAATTGCGTTATTCGATTTGTTGGATCGTATCGTTGGAAGGAGATTCTTAAATTCCCGTGGATTTCGCGTAAGTGTCTCTGCTTACGGGTCCACCCCATCGTTTTTGGCCCTTCATACAGCGATATTGTGAATTCAGATCGGTAGCTCAAATCGATCTTGCTATTAAGTGGAGCTGCATACAAGACAAGATCTTCGAAGGGATGGTGGCTACCTTACATACATACATACACATGAGGTAACTTTTATGCACCTCTAACTATTCGATTTTCCCAAGCGTGGATAGACAGGTGGTCCAGACACATCAGGACCCGTAGTCTTAACGTCCATGGTTTGGTCCCAGTCTGCTCCGTTTCATTTTTTTTTCGACATTATATTTCATAGGCAAATCAATGAAATTCATACCGATTTCTTGTGGCTAAAATTCATAAGTGGTTCTTATGGAATTCTTAAGTTCTTTTGCCTCAGAGCTGATCATGCCTTCCTGTGGAAGGGAAGTTAAGCCGTTGCTCCCCGGTCCATAAGTTGATTGGTCGATAGGTAGGGTCCAGGTGTAGGAGCTCCCTGGCATCGGTATCATTGGTACTCTGCACGAAAAACAAAATAGACGGAAAATAAATCAAGGAAAAATTGTTATATTAAACGATTTACACTAGAGTCGCTCTTTACGCGGGTGATACGTCCCGCGTAAAAAAAAAACCGCGTAAATTCCAAAATCCGCGTAAAAAAACCGTGTAAAAAAACCGCGTAAAAAGCGACTCCAGTGTATAACGATAAACCGCGTAAATTCTGAAATACGCTTAAAAAATCCAAAATCCGCGTAAAAAAAACCGTGTAAATTCCGAAATCCTCGTAAAAAAAACCGCGTAAAGTCGCGAAAATCAGTTTCTTCCTTAGATTTTTGAGAAAATTTTCATGTAAAAATTGTTTTTCTATCTCATCATGAAAAAAATATTGGACTCTCAGCAAACCGAAAAGTTGATGTTTTGTGGTTTTTTGAGTCCAACTTAATGCCATGATAAATTACAAAAAACATTTTTGCACGTGAACTTTCTTTAAAAAACCCGAAATATGTTTTTTTTTTAATTTTTTATATTTTTTCCCAATAATTTTAGAAAAATCAAAACTCAATTTTTATTTTCGGAGCGGTATGCTTCCCCTTAATAAAGGCTTTACCAATTAAGCCACAAATGATACCGATAATTTTTTAAATTCTTCTTACTTTTTCTGATAAAATCTGATTTAGTAATCGAAATAACTTGCCAAGTAACACAAATTCATAGAATTGTGTTGAATAAGTTGCTTTACATCCAAAAATAAGTCTTATAAAGGTTATATCAACTGTTATAGAACATGTGTAGAACTATATTTGCGAAGAATTTTTGTCTACCAAAGGGTGGAACTAGAGTCGGTGTATAATGAGTCACGCCAAGAGTGAAGCCAAGTCTACCTATTGAACTGTCAAACCGGCTACCTATCGTGCAAAGTAAACAAGCATTACGATGCTATGAAAGATCCACGAAAGGTATTGCAACTAAATATAAAATATAATCAAAGAAATGATCATATACACGCAGTGAGCATTACATTTGTCATGCGATACGGTTTGTAATGATCAGTAATGACAATTTCTACTATTTTTCTTTAAGATATTTCGACAAAATCACTGATATAATAATGATTTACTACAGAAGTTGATGCAGCTGTTGCCAAGTTAAAAGAAAGGGAATCTTTCGAAAACGGTGATGCGAGTTCAACTGTTTTTCTCTTGGCGTGACTCATTATAAACCGACTCTAGGTGGAACATATCAAAATGACAATGTAATTTATATACTAGCATAGAATCTAGTCCAAAATAAATAGTCCTATACTTGACGGATCGTGTACATCTAACCAACTTTGTTCAAGGCAGGAGCCTTAAGTTGGATAAAGGGCATAAAATAAATCAAAATCAATATTTTACCAAAATGGTCTTATCTCTATATCAACAAGGTTTTTTTTCTTCTTAATCTTGTTTTTTTGTCTATCTTGTTTTCCGTGCTGAGCACCAGGGTTGAAAAAATCACCAGCATTCACTATGAAATGAATTTTTCATCCATAGTGAACTTTGATGAATTTTAGTGATTTTTTCAGCCCTGCTGAGCACCAATCCCTACTGACGGCAGGGATTCAGCTCCCAAACCTGGACCCTACGCATCGACACATCAACTCATGAACCGGGGACCAACGGCTTTACTTCCCTTCCACAAGAAGGTGTGATCAGAAACTTTATGTCTCATAAAATCCCGACGGCGACGACTGGGATATATCAACAACGTTGCTGATTTTTTTTATCTAGTTTGTTTATTTGGAAGGCTCAATCGCGTTAGCTTTACGGAGCCGATAATTCATTGTTCACTGTGTGTAACAAAATTCACTTAATTCTATGTCTAGTAGGAGTTGGGCCGATTACTCGCGGCTTACTCGAGGTTAGAAGGGTACATTTTCGAAGGATAGGATCAGGGGAGGAGCTTGGGGTAGGGTTTCGTTGTCTCATCAGAGCGTTGTCGCCAGTATGAACGGTAGTGCTGTTCTAGCTTCGTCCGGAGTTCGACCGGCTATGGTGGGTGACCAGTGGGCGACGATGAGACTCATCGAGACGGGGGGACAAGACAAACAAAAACTAATAAAGAGAGACAAAAGACAAAAGGAATTAAATTCTTATACTAGACATTTGAAGAAAAACATAAACGGACTGCATATAGCAGAGATCACGGGTTGCCAACACGTCTCTGATAGAAACATAGGGTTGTCTTCCTTGGGCCTCGAGGGTATTCAAAAGTCGCTCTCTGGCGGCGTCATTATCCGTACATTGCCAAACTGCGTGTTCGATGTCATCGTAACCGTTTCCACACCGACAGATGTTGCTGTCCACGAGGTTTATTCTATTGAGATGAGCATCTAGCGAGTAGTGGTTGGACATAAGTCTACTCATCACGCGAATGAAGTCACGACTTAAGTCCAAGCCTTTAAACCACGCTCTCGAAGAAACATTAGGAATAATTGAATGTAACCACCGTCCAAGATTTCCAGTGTCCCAATCGGTTTGCCAACTCGAAAAGGTACTCTGACGCACTAAATGGTAAAATTCATCGTGTGAAATTTGCCTGTCATACAATTCGCCTTCCTGCGCGCCCACCTTTGCGAGAGAGTCCGCCTTCTCATTGCCTGGGATTGAGCAATGTGAGGGGACCCATACAAAGGTAATCATATATGATCTTTCGACCAGCACACACATCTGCTCCCTTACCTTTGAAAGGAAATAAGATGAGTGCCTACCTTGTTTCATCGACAGAATAGCCTCAATCGAACTGAGACTATCCGAGAAGATGAAGTAATGGTCTGCGGGCATGTTGGAAATCATCCCCAATGCGAAGTTGATTGCTGCCAGCTCAGCTACAAAAACGGAACAAGGTTCCTGGAGTTTGCGGAAGGCGCTAGAGTTTTCATTGAAGACACCGAAGCCAGTGGATCCACTGAGACGAGACCCGTCTGTAAAATATCTTTTCATGCAATTGACTTGTTGGTACTTTTCAGTAAAAATACGCGGAATAATAATAGGTCGAAGTTGATCGGGAATCCCATGAGTTGCTTGTTTCATGGTCAGATCATATTCAATTGAGGAACTGCGATTGGTGAAGTGAACACGGTCTGGAGTATAACAAGGAAGACACATATCTGATGATATGTAGTGGTGGTAGATTCTCATAAATCGAGATTGTGTGTTCAGCCCAAGAATTTCTTCAAAATTTGCAATTATAAGTGTGTTCGTCACTCCGCATTTGATTAGTATTCTGAGAGAGAGCTCCCAGAAACGGTTCTGGAGGGGTGTTACTCCTGCCAGAACCTCGAGACTCATGTTATGCGTTGAGTGCATACAGTCTAGAGCAATACGCAGACAACGATATTGAATTCGTTCCAATTTTATTAGGTGACTTTTTCTTGCCGAGAGAAAGCAGAAAGAGCCATACTCTAGAACAGAGAGAATAGTTGTTTTATAAAGCGTTATGAGGTCTCCCGGATGAGCACCCCACCATGTGCCGCAAATTGAACGGAGAAAGTTGATCCTCTGCTGACATTTTTGCTTCAAGTACGTAATATGAGCATTCCAAGTGCACTTTGAATCAAACCAGACCCCAAGGTACTTGAAAGACAATGATTGGGTAATGTTTCTGCCCAAAAGATTAAGCTGCATTTGGGCTGGGTACCGCTTTCGAGTAAACACTACCAGTTCAGTTTTCTGCGGCGAGAATTCGATCCCTAGATTCATAGCCCAAGAAGACAAGTTATCTAAGGAATTTTGCAATGGTCCTTGCAAGTCCACGGCATGTGGACCTCTTACGGAAACCACACCGTCATCTGCAAGTTGTCTAAGCGTGCATTGTTCTGCCAAACAGTTGTCGATATCTTTGACGTAAAAGTTATAAAGAAGAGGGCTGAGACATGAGCCTTGGGGCAGGCCCATGTAGCTAATTCTGGAAGTTGTCAGTTGTCCAAGGGAAAAGTTCATTTGCTTTTCTGACAACAAATTGTACAAGAAATTATTTAAAATTCCAGAAAGTCCACATCTGTGCAGATTGTCTGACAGAATTTCAATGGAAACTGAATCAAAAGCCCCCTTAATGTCCAAGAATACTGAAGCCAATTGCTCCTTGTGTGCAAAGGCCAGTTGAATATCTGTGGAAAGCAGCGCTAGACAATCGTTTGTTCCTTTGCTCTTGCGGAACCCAAACTGTGTATTTGATAGCAAATTATTTGTTTCGACCCACTGATCGAGTCTCCGAAGGATCATTTTCTCCAACAATTTCCTAATGCACGAAAGCATGGCAATCGGACGGTATGAGTTATGGTCAGACGCTGGTTTGCCAGGTTTTCGAATGGCTATTACTTTGACCTGTCTCCATTCAGGCGGTATAATGTTGTTTTCTAGTAAGGAATTGAATAAGTCTAGCAAGCGTCTTTTAGCGATATCTGGGAGATTTTTCAGAAGATTGAATTTAATCATATCGCTTCCCGGTGAGGAGTTGTTCGATGAAAGAAGAGCCATAGAGAAATCCAGAACGTTGCTGATGATAAGAAACTTCAATTTGGCCACGATCCTACCTTGCCACTATAAAAACTCTATTTGAACTATGGCACCACCTAGAGAGTCACAAAAAAACTTTATTTGTACTCTGGTACCGCGTTGTGAGTTAATTGCTAACTAAACTGTTCACTATTCAACGGGTCTCATCCATTTGAACATTTTTGCTGGAGATAGGAAACTTTTATCTGGTCTAGATCCAGAATTATCACAAGAAGAACTTTATTTGTACTCTGGAGCCAACTTGTGGGTCAATTCCCAACTAAACTATTCACCACAAAATGAGTCTTGTCAATTTGAACAACTTTGCTGAAAAAAGGAAACTTCTATCTGGTCTTGCTCCTAAGTGATCAATGGAAGAATTTTATTTGTACTCTGGCGCGACCCAGTGAGTCGATACCCAACTAAAGTGTTCATTACTGAATGGGCTCATTACTGAATGAACTCATTCATTTGAACAGCATTGCTGAAAACAGGAAACTTCTATCTGGTCTCGATCCCTAGTTATCACTAGAAGAAATTTATTTGTACTCTGGCGCCTTGTATGACAATGTTTTTAAATATTGACTAATGTATGTAAATACTAACATATAATTAAGTAGTTTATCAAAAATTGTTGAACGCTTTCGTTCGAAATCTTTTTTTTTTTTTTGTAGTGATCACAGTGGCAACATACACTTGCTTAAACTCTACACTGGACCCCTTTTATTGATAAAATTTGCTTCTATGAGCCTCTATTTTAAATCAACACACAGACGTTCCTAGGCTATGGTGCCCGTTTGGTCACTATTGTTTTTGTGTTGATCCAAATAGTTTTGATAATATAATTGCGCATTCTTGTTTTTTTTTAAGGTTGATTTTCGTCCCAGTCTTGTCTTCTGTTGTCATTTTGTCTTGTATATTAACCCCCACTTGTCTTGTGTATTATGTCAACTTGTGTCTATTGTCCTTCCCCATCTGTTTTAAACTCGTTTTGTTACTCTGTCATGACTAATTTCATTGATATATAAAAAATAATAATGTCAATTATAGGATAATATGGTTATTTTTCGATTACTTTTTAAAAGGGACGCACCACCTCCTGTAAACAATGCATCCGTTCCCTTGAAAAAGTTATCAAGATTTCTACTAATTAATGAATTATTGACAATTACCTATCATGATCCTTGGCTCCACCATGATTTTTACTTACCACTTTTTGATTATTTATCAAATACCTCTCCGAGTATATAACGCCAAGATGCCTTGTTGGTTTCTGGTCTCATTTGGATTGGTCCGGAATTTGTTTGATATCCTGTTCGAAGTAATTATATTCCTTCTACTTAGTCCATTGAAATCACGTTATATGTTTGAGTTCCAGCTCCATATGATTCGCCATTCATAAAGATAATGGGTTAACATGGAGAAAAGCATACATAAAGGTAGATTAGTATTAGTTGTATTTGATCCAAACAATAGAAAGAAGCATAGATATATCAGTAGGAAAATAAAACTAATGTATAGCTAAAAGTGCAATGGATGAGTGTTAGTTCCGGGATCATTTTAGTGCTAAGAGTTATGTTAGTTTTGATCCGTATTCAGCCCCTCCAGTACTATTTACAGCAATTGTGATAAAATTATGTGACACTGCTACTACTACTACTACTACTACTACTATGTTAGATGTATGACTTGTCAATTTTCGCTAGAGAAGAATACTGTTTTCTAACGCAACGCAATGTTTCAATGAAGGTGTCTTTCAATAAATCACTCAATTAGATTTTTGAAAATTTGCTCAAAA
This sequence comes from Ochlerotatus camptorhynchus, assembly GCF_037179485.1. NCBI lineage: Eukaryota > Metazoa > Arthropoda > Insecta > Diptera > Culicidae > Ochlerotatus > Ochlerotatus camptorhynchus. The sequence continues at coordinate 46,897 of NW_027041371.1, forward strand.
GGGTTTAGTCGACACATCATACCTTACCGAAAACTAAAGCACAACAATCCTAATTCTTATATCTAACCTATCAACATATTTAACACATCTTTCCTAAAACTTCACTTATTCGTAAGCGCCTGATTGAAGATATGACTTTCGCTATTGACATTGCCTGTAATTAACAAATATACTAAATAGGAAGATTTATTATAAAACTTCAAAGGCTAGCCGCCTCCCTAAGCGGACCCCCCGCGTCCTATCTCTTATGTTAATTGACTTTCTGAATTATCTTATTGAAGTTCATTTGATGATTATTTAGTTTTATTTAATAAATAACTGAAATCTCGAATCTACCCACACAATCATAACTCATGCTTGTAAATTAAAATTGAATGTGTTTCAAGTACTTCTGGCTTTGACATATATTATTTATATCTTTATTCGTCCCAGGTGACACCTTCAAGTGACTAAAATGCTTCACTTTTTCCTAGCTAATTTTAAATTGTATATTGTATAGGGTATATGTTCCAATTACGCTCTCACGTTTCCACTATGTCGCACCACAAAAATACATATGGGTATGTAACAATAGAAGCACACCCCAGTGGAAATCCCGAGTCATAGTTCAAACAGTTATCCCAAATCAAAATGATGCACATATAAAATTAGTTACAATACCATGTACAAAAATGGTGTTTAACATTGTTCCCTGAGTAATACCTCAATGAAAACAACAATGAAAGCTTGTCACGCAAATAGAAGGAGCACTGTTGGACACTTTCTGAAATATTTCAATAGTATAATTCCCTTGCAAACCCAAATAAATCTATCTGCGTAAAAATAAATAAAATAGGAGTGATTGCGGCAAAACCCGCCAGTATCACACCCAGCGTCAGTGCCTATACGTAAGCGTACTACGACGCGGCTCTCAATCAAAGGAGTAACAAGTGTGATACTATCACTGCTAGACTAGATCTGTAGTTCTCTCATGCAGTGGTTTATCAGAGAGGGGAATCTTAGTAATCCCCATTGCCTGCCCATGACGCCATTCTATCGCGGCATTAACCAGCAACGCCGGCCATAAACCTACCGTCTCCAACACTCCACTATAAAGCATGAAATTAAGCCCGCCCACCAACAGCAAGGTGCAAAAACTAGCCAAGGGGAGGGTTGAACGCTTTCGTTCGAAATCAAACGTAATTCATTTGTCAATTTTTGTATGAATTCGATGAAAATTAGCATAAAATATAATCCAACTCTCTTATGAAACTTATTTCTAATTTCTAATAAAACTTAAGGAATTCAATAGAAACGCAAACGTAAAATACAATTCTTAGCTGTTACGCAAAGCAAAATTAAGCCTAAACTACATATACACAAAAATTCTAAATGCAATTCAAAGATTTAACTGATGAAAAGTATTAATTATTTACACGGTGGATTATTAACAACGGTTATTTTAATTTTACCCGACAATAGAGCATTTTCCAAAACGTTTCTGATTCAACTCATGGATAAAATTTGACAGGAGGTGGTAACCTAACGGTTGGTTGTGAGAAGCAATATCAATAACATCAAATTCTGTCAGGCAAACCCAGCTCCTGTCGTTTCGTAAAATGGACTATTGTTTGAGACTAATATTTCTGACTGAAAGTGATATCACCCCGCGGCGCGTGCTAGCCCACTTTCGGAATCTTTCTAATTTTACATTCAAACTATGGTAAGAAAGGGTTTGATCTCAACATGGACCTGTGTATGCTAAAGCCCTACAGTAAAAGTATGGACGGCTGTCAAAAGTTCTTCCAATCGAACCGTCAAAATGCACCGGTTTGGTCGATTGGATTAGTTTTTTTTTAGTTTTGTGGTAACAGTCGTCCATACTTTAACTAGAAGGCTTTAGTTAATGCTTGTTGATGTTGATAATGCTGACCAATCAGAATTGATGGATTTAAATTATTTAGGATCATCATCCTGATAATCGTTTTTGTGAACGACAGGCTCCCTGCGATACATTGAAGAATTTTTTTTCCTGTAGCCTTCACATTCCGCTACTGTGCAGAGCTTTTTTTCCTGCTGATTTCACTCTTTCCTAGGAATTAAAGTTTTTTTTCCTTCTGGATTGTAAATTCTCTATTACTTTTCCGAAGGGACGTATCTGCTTTTATAAACAATGTATTCGATCGTCGATTTGACGTAACTGGTAACTCACCCACGCATACTAACACCACTATCGGGTAGGGGGAAATCTTGCGTATCTGAAGGGGCGATCATGATGATCATGCGTGGGCGAGCTAGCAGATACGCCTCATCGACGTTCCATTGTTTGCAAAAGCAGATACGTCCCTCCGAAAAAATATTCGAGAATTTTTTAACTGCTTTGATACTAGGGTAGGTGTACCAGTTATGGTGCGTTGGTGTGTTCCTATTATGGACTATGGAGATTCCATAGGCCATAATTAGAACACACCATAATAGAAACGTATAGTCGTAACTGGTACACCTACCTTAGTGTTTATTTATTTGCCTGATGTTAAATGGATCAATCAGAGATGCAAAGAAAGGGTTAAACGGCTAGTGCACTGAATACAAACGTATTGAAACAAGAATCGAAAAATTATTTGAAATCATATTCAAATTTATCTCGCTGTTGGTTGTTTTCCAAGATATCTCGATTACTTTTTCGAAGGGACGTATCAGCTTTTGTAAACAATGCATTTGGTCGTCGATTTGACGTAACTAGTAGGTCGCCCACGCATACTAATACCACTATCAGGTAGGAGAAAAATTCCCCTATCAGTGGGTAGTGTTAGAATGTGTGGGCGAGCTACCAGTTACGTCAAATGCATTTTTTACAAAAGCTGATATGTTTTTTTCGAAAAAGTAATCGATATATACTCTTTCTGTTTCTATATGAAGCAACATTAAAAACAAAATCTAAAAAGTAGGTATGTTTGAAGAATCATTACTGAACTAAATTACCTATTTAGGAATTTCCATAGGCCATAATAGGAACATACCACAACATGAATGCACAGCTATTACTGGTATACCTACCCTAGTATCAAAGCAGTTCAAATATTCTCGAATATTTTTCGAAGGGATGTAACTGCTTAGGACGCCCACGCATCCACTACCATCAGATCCGGAGAACTTTGAGATTTGGGCGTAATTGCTTTGTAAGCAATCACGTCTATCACTGATTTCTCGTGAATTGAAACTCAATCTCGCGAATAAACCATACTAAATGATAGAGGAATCATTTATCTACCTGTTTGTGCCGTTAATTTTTTGGATTGAGCCTTAATTTGCGAGAAATCGGCGATTGACGTGTTTGTTTACAGAAGCAATTACGCCCTAATCTCAAAGTTCTCCGGAGATACTGAAAATTTTCCCCTACGCTACTGTGTTACCTGACTTATAACGAATATACGTATATACGAATACAACGTATGACTCGTCAAATTTTGCATAGCATTTGTAATGTAAAATTAGACGAACTATACGATGTATTCATGTATTCGGGGTACTCGTATACAACGTATATTCGTTATAAGTCAGGTAACACAGTAGTGGTGTTAGTATGCGTGGGTGAGCTACCAATTAAGCCAAATAAACGATCAAATATATTGTTTACAAAAAAAAAATACGTCCCTTCGGAAAAGTAATCGAGAATTTACAATCCTTCCCTGCTGCATTCATTTCTAGAAAAGAGTGAAATCAGCAGGAAAAAAGCTCTGCACAGTAGCGGAATGTGAAGGCAGCAGGAAAAAAGCTCTTACCTACGAGAGGCATAGCAGCGCCGGACAGCACAAAAAAAATCGTGTGTGCTCTGCGATCGTGAGAGCTTTTTTCCTGCTTGCTTCGCATTTTGCTGCTGTACCTACCTACATTTTGTTCCTGCTTACTGTTAAATTGGTGGACTGGGTAATATGTTCATCATATTCAATGTAGCGCAGGGAGCCTGTTGTTCACAAAAACGATTATGAGGATGATGAACCAAAACGTACATCAATTCTGATTGCTCAGCATTATTAACAACAACAAGTAAGGCAGTTCGCAATGCTGTTGTATTTTATAAGGACTGTTTCAATTTGAAACTAGAACAGAAACGCACCTCTCGCAATGCTGAGTTGCAGTTTCATTATTCGAGCACTATTTTGCACCAGATTTGCAACTGCTCGACAATTCTGTTTTATTTCTGAGCGAGTTTGAAACACGAATGGAACTCTGTTTCAAATTTCTGTATGTATTTAAAGATGTTTCGAAGAGCTTCACAAAAAAACTCTATGAACTTCATAGAGAAAAGTAAAGTTTATGGAACTTGATGATTACAAACATCTTTTAGAACTGTGCGTTGCGCTGATCGTGTTGCAGTTTTATTTTTGACAGTTTCAAATTATAGAATTGTCAAGTCGTTTAAAACAATTTTGAAACTCAGCATTGCGAACGGCCTTTAACAACAGCAAACCAAAGCAAAAAAAATCCCTTTCTTAAACGTCGAATGAGAACGACCCAAATTTGAGTTTAGTTCACTCATAATCGCCAAAAGTGCAGGAACTCAGTGATGAGTAAAATTTGTCTCATGGCTTACTGTGGAAAACCTAAAAAATCTGCCGGAAAATGAGGAAATTGACGAAAATTTTATTCAGTCTCGGAGTAGTACCAATAGACTGAGTGAATCCAATCTTTACTTTTCTCAAATTCGGGATTTTTTTCCCTGGAAAATCCTGGAAAAAGCCAGGAAAACATGAGGCAAATTTACTCATCGCTGAGTTCCAGCACTTTTGGCGATTATGAGTGAACTAAACTCAAATTTGGGTCATTCTCATTCGCCGTGTAACATAGTTTGAATGTAAAACTATAGCGAATTCGTTTATTATTCAGTTCCAACCTAGATCGGGTATCGAGATTGGGTCTGCTTGTTTTCTGACAAACGTCAGTTTGATCGTTTGTTTTTAAAACCCAGCTCAGGTTGAGGTTCGCACTGACAAAAAGTTCGGTTTCGCACTGGGTTGGAACTGGTTCCAACCCCTATAATAAACGAATTCGCTATTAGAAAGATTCCGAAATCACGCACCGCGGGGTGATATCACTTTCAGTCAGAAATATCAGTCCCACACAATAGTCCATTTTACGAAATGACGGGAGCTGGTTTGCCCGACAGAATTTGATGTTATTGATGTTGCTCCTCACAACCGTTAGGTAACCGCCTCCTGCCAAATTGTAATGCGGTATTGCGGTGCTTTATAAGCCACCGTGTTAAAAATTAAAAATTTTCATCAGTTGTAGTTGTAGTTCGAATTTGAATTTTTTGTATATAAGTTTAGGCTTAATGTTCGTTTGAGTTACAGTTTAGAATTGTAATTTTAGTTTGCGTTGCCATTGAATTAGTTACGTTTTATTAGGAATAATTTTTATACGTGTAGTACGTTTTGAGTTGAGTTAAATTTTAGGATAATTTACATCGAATTCGTAAAAATTTCTAGGCTAGGATTTTGAAATAAATTTTAGGTTAATTATTTTTTATTTCGAATATTTTAAATCTTGTCATAGGAATATTTAATGATGCTGAAGTAGGCGAGGGGCACGCAGTACAAAGAACCGGTGCGTATGCAATCAAAAGTACTTAAAGTAATTAATGCGTTTTGAAGCAGTACTGACGGTTATTAAAAATATCTATCCGTAATTAATGTAATTAAAAGTATTGAAAATGTAGTTAATGTAAACAACTGTAATTAATGGAGTTAAAAGGTAGTTAATGTTCTACATTGTGTTTTAATGTAATCAAAGCAGTAGTTAATGGAATTCATTTAATTACAGCCGTTGCCTGCGTTGGAGTTAAAGGTTAAAGGCCCCTACTGTGCTACCTGACACATAACGAATATACGTTGTATACGAGTACCTCGGATATAACGTATAGTTCGTCTAATTTTACATTGCAAATGCTATGCAAAATTAGACGAGTCATACGTTCTATTCGGGGTACTCGTATACAACGTGTATTCGTTATAAGTCAGGTAACACAGTAGGAAGTAGGTACATGGTTCGGTTAATTGAATTTTAATTTTATGAGATAATATTGCAATTTCTCGTGTACATATTTAAAAGTTTTGAAGTTGTTTTTCGTTTTGGAATTTATTTGAAATTATTCCAAAATTGTAAAATAAAAAGATTATAATTTTTATTATTTTGTCTATGTGGACAATTTTCCACGAAGTTCATCATCTCTCAGACCGAAAGGTAGGATAATTATCGAAGAAATAATTAAGCAGGTTATGGAACAAGCTATGGCAGGAAATGCACAAATAAAAACCAATCAAGGTAAAAAATTGTCGAAAATTGTGGGTGTTAGCGAAATTGAAATTAGTAATTATTTTGGTATGTACTACACTGCCGTTATACGCATAAGAGTCCCATGGTGCATAAGGATTGCATAGAACATTGGACAGTTATGAGTATAACGGCAGTACACTCGCTACTAAGTTATTGCGTAGCCTTAACAATTTCCGAAAAAAAAAACTAATTTAATTCTATATTAGTAATTACATATATTAGTTAAGGCCCAAACGCAATGTGGGCGGAAGCGGAACGGAAACGGAAAGTTTGACAGTTGTCACAAATGACATCAAGCTGCCCAACCGAATTCGATTTAATTCTAACTTGTTTTCAATCCGACAAGTAGGCTTTACTCTGATCGGGCTTTTCCGCTTCCGCTGTCATTGCGCTTGGGCCTTAAATGTTAAAAAAAAGGTACTCACCAGTGCATCTTTTGAGCTGCAGTTCTACATGAACTTGGTCCACTTCTCATGGTGGATTCGGAGTCACTGGTACACTCTCGAGCTGTTTGTTCGTTTTTCATTCCTCGACATCAGTATTTCGCGATGATCAGTCAGAGATTACAAGTTCTTTCCCACGCTATTTTTGTTGTTTTTTTTCGATTATTTTGGAAAAATCTAAAACGAAAGGGAACAGGATTAGTTCAAGATAAATCAATTTAATTTACCTAATACTCCTAACTCTCCGATTGCCTTCGTTGCAAATGGCAATCAATCGTAATCGGTCGGGTTGTTTGGGGGCACTGGATTTGTCGCGCGGCCGCTGGTGTTCCGTGGAGATGTCTGGTATCAACTTGCTCGTCGTAATTTTTTTTGCCAGTTCAGTTCCACGATGAAATCTGTAGATAAAAAAATATAATTAATATATGTTATATCAACAACAATAAAAACCGAATACTCTACCGCTTAATTAGCATTGCGATATTAAATATGGAAATTTGAGTCGATTTTATCATTCACACAAACTGGTAGAAAACAGGAAACTAATCGGATGTTTTGATTATTTTCCTTTCGTTTGACTTCGTCGTCACTGAGATTATAGTATCTTAGACAAGGTAACTTAAATAAACACTAGTATCAACAACAGTTCAAAAATTTACAATGCAGCAGAATTTCCAGGAAAGAGTGAACTCAGCAGGAAAAAAGCTCTGTACAGCAGCGGAATGTGAAGGCAGCAAGAAAAAAGCTCTACCTATACGAGAGGCGTAGCCGCGTCGGACAGCAAAAAAAGAATCGTGTGTAATCTGATGCGATCATCCTTGTGAGAGCTTTTTTCCTGCTTGCTTCGCATTTTCTGTTACGCCTCTCGTAGGTAAGAGCTTTTTCCCTGCTGTCTTCACATTCCGCTGCTGTACAGAGCTTTTTTCCTGCTGAGTTCACTCTTTCCAAGAAATAGAGCTACCTATTTCCTTGTTGGATAGTATATTTTTTAACTTCCACTGCTAGTGTTTTTTATTTGCCTGATGTAGTCACAAAAAGCTATCACTAAAAGGACATTATTTCTACTATGACACCACCTTACGAACCAATTCTGAACTAAATTATCCACCGCGGACGAATATTGTCCAGCTGCACAACTTTGCTGAAGAATGAATTGATCTGGTATAGTTCAAGAACTATAGGTAAACTGTGGGTTTGTAAGACGGACAGTTGATTGGTTGACGAATCAGCTATTGAGGTTTTGCTTTGGGGTAAGACGGACAATGCCAATAATTTCATAAGAAACAGTTTTCTGTGTTCAAATTTGTTTCATATTGTGGATGGCTTGAATATACCTACATATATATGCAAAATAGATTTGAATGCTCATGTGACTTTATGAGACACATGGTGAGTTGCAGATCTGTCTCTGTTAGAAAAAAAAAGTGTTATTTATTAAGATTCAACACACATCCGTACAACGGTACATACGTACAGTTTCATTATGCATGAGTTTAACCTATAAAATACTGATATTACCAGCTAACTGTAATTTGTACATCCCACATTTACAGCAGCAGTTTCGCAGGTATACACGCGTGGAACCTCACTATCGAAACATACATTTTAACTACCTACATACTTATTTTTTTTTTTATCATTTTTTAAATGTTTCTTCACCAATCGCAAGAAGAAGTGTTACACCGTTATACAGTATAACTTGGAATACTAAAACTATTTGTTTCATCTCACAATCTCGAAACGCGTGTACATGTAGTGCACTAGCGTGACTGCTCAAAAGCCCTTTGTAGGCATCTTTTATTGATCAATTTAAACGCCAGTAGCAATTCTAACAAATTTGAATTCAGCAGGGTAAAAACTGGAACAGTGTACTCAACAGGAAAATATATATATATTAGGTACCTTTAGACCAGAGTGAATGCGAGGCGTGGCCGTCAGAATCATGAGTTAAGCTCCTGGCAGAGTGAAAACTGGGGGCCGAGCCGAAATAAATAATTGTTATTCCTTTTGTTGTTGAATGTGGATGTGTGCTTTCTGAAAACAACATTTTGTTTTAATTAAAATTATTTTGAAAATATATTAGACACAAATTTTTACGTTTCTCCAACTTCGGTACGATCGGTACCCAGCTCAAGATATCTGCGGGTAGGATCATGTAAGAAAACGTTGGTTGTGTACTTCGTGGAATTCATTTCTGGATTGAATTTGCGTATGACACACTAAAGGAAGTTATACCAACAATCACGTCGATTTATTTGATGCGTACTGTGCGCAATCTTAAATTCCTGTTAAAAATAATACTAGCAAAAATCAAAATACACATCCCGATAGACATTTCTCGCACATAAATATAATAGTAAACTTGAAAACCTAACCGACTTATCCGCGGGTGAAGCAATGGATAATGGAAATGCGGCTGGATCAAAAACTGGATCATAGTTGTTTCGTGTTCGCTTAGAATCTGGCCACCCTGCCGTAGGCTCGATTTCATAATAAAAATCTAGTAGGAAAAAAGCTTGCAAAAGCTTTTAATGGTTATCTTTTTCACAAACAGGTGGCGCCAAGTGCAGCTCGAAAAAAAAATTTCTTGCTCGACTTTTTTTCCTGCTCGTTTAGCAGCAGTCTGATCCCAGAAGGAAAAATGTTAGCGTTAGACCAACGTTAGACGTTACCACGATGATCGATCTGCATGACTCGGGTCGAAATTATGCTCGGGCTGCATGACTCGAGTCGGCTTAAGCTCGACTCGAGTTTGTTCGCAGCTGTCATTGGCTTTGACGGTGACACTGTAACTCTCTCCTAGAAATCCATCCGAGTATTTCTACTCTTTACTCCTATGGTAAAATCCCATAAGCAAACGTCAGTCTGTGAGTGAAACATGGTGTACTTTGTACTATCCTTTCACTCAACTGGAAATTCCCATAAGAATCTTTGACGATAGAAGAGGACTTTTCGATGGTGCCGTCAACACCAATTCGATTGTTGTTTAGTTTTCGTCGTAGTTTCCCGTAAGTGCATTCGTTTTTCCTCGGTTGTGCTGCTGGACTAGGATGACTTTTATTAGTGTAAACTGCTGTTCTGCTAAGTAGTCAGGTAGGTGAAATAATCTACCCGCGTTTCGAGGAATGTGCATCAGTTGCTTCTTCGGTTGATTTTACTGTCGTAGCAATAAAATGTTGGTTTAGGCTGGGATTGGTATGAAAGTGGATGCAGTAGCGAAGTCTTGTTTTTTGCTTCAATGTTACTAATGTAATGATTGTGAACTGGACGAAACATGTAAATCTCATTACGTTCCTTAGACGATTGGTATATCTAGGAGACGTAATGACATTTACATCTGGTTGGTTCTGGTTGCATGTTTCATCCACTTTCATGCCAATCCCAACCTAATCCAAATTTTCCTGCTACCGTAAAGGAAAAGCAACCGAGGAAACAACTGATGCAACCGAACCCATGAACTGTCAGACCACTTAGTAGAACAGGAGTTTTCCCTCAGGAGTTTTCACAAAAACACGTCTTAATCCGTAGGCAGTTTTACACAATGTAGATAGTCACAAGACTCTGGTTGCCTACCGAGGATGACATTGAAAAAAAGGAAAATATGGGTAGGTCTTATATGTAATTTCTAATCTTCTATTCGTTGTTCTAAAGTTTGAAGTAGTTAAGGTAAGGATTCTTATGCATGGCCAATATAGGTGCCATTGCTTGATTTTGTCCTCAAGGATTCCGATTATGCTTCCCTATTACAATTATTATGGTTATTGTGGTCAGGGTGCCTTCCATTCATTTTGACTAAAAAAATGTTTTAGGAAATTATGGAATAATACGATATTATGATGGTATTTTGTATGTGTAAGGAACAACACAATTTTTTAAAGTTTGTGTTTGACACATAAAACCTGCAAATTTAGCTTTGACAGAGTCACAATGAGCGATTTTCTGATCGCCTCTTCGCGTGATTGGGTGAGATAAATGACAAAATCGCTTATTGCGACTCTCATGCAGCAACATTGGCTGGTATTATGTGTCAAACACAAACTCCACAATCTTTTCTTGTTGCTTACACAAACAAAATATTATTATAATATCTTATTATTCCATAATTTTATAAAACATTTTTTTAGCCAAAATGAATGGAAGGAACCCTGATTGTGGTTAATGACGTGTTCGTGGTATCATCCAAACAATTTGTTGAAAAGCTATACCATTTGAGTTATTGACAATTTATGGTACTTGTTAATTAAGGTTAGCAACAGGTAGACCTGTGAGGGGACTACCATATTTCGAAGTACGTATATAAATAGCAGGACATATTATTTGAATTGATTCCTTTGAGATAAGGGCAAGAATTACAACTGTATCAAAACCAAACCAAGTAACTACTTCGTTATTTTTAATACAACATACACTAAACTAATGACACGGGATAAATTACAATAGATCAAACTATTGTATGTCCCAAACTGAGGAAAAAAACTGATAAGCATGATCCTGTATGAGAAGGATGGTACAGCGGAAGAAATTCGAACGCATTACGAACTTCCGGATGTTTTTGTTTTATTAAATCCGAACCATTTTCTTGGGGTTGGTTATTTTTTTTTTTTTGCTTTGGCCAGTGATCTGTTCCCGAGGCAGACGATATAGACGAAAACACTATAATTCAATGGTATTTTATAATACGTTAAACGTTACAGAAAGGAGTGGGTGGGTTCTAATAAACTTGTAACAAAACTATCACGAAGGGGTAGATGGGTGTATGGAGTGCAAATTTTTGATTTACACTCAGGTCTTTTTTTACACGGGGGATATGTATCGTGTAAAAAAAACCTACCGAGATTTTGATTTTTCACATGCTTATAAGTTTTAAAAAAATGGATTTTGATACGATTTGTTTATTATAGCATGCTATGGTCCATATAGACATATTTTAAGAATTTCTGTATTCACACCAAAAATTGTGATTTTTTTAAAAGTATGTCATCCGATTACCTATAGCATAAAACGGATAATGTGATTGGAATCAAAGATTGCTTCGTATCATTGCTTCTTATGTAAGGGGACATCCCGTTTGGCTGTTTTCCCAACTTTTCAAGTTCATCGTTTGAGTTCATCCAGTATGGATATATGGACAATTAGCTATCATTTCCATTGAAAAAGTCAGTTAACAAAATGCAAATGGAACAGGTTTGCAATGAGTGGCAGTAGGTATAGAGCATTTTTGTAGTTTTGATATGATTCTGCGTTTCGTTTTGCAATGTTCCATTCCGCTTTACTCCATTCCATGAGATCAGTGACGTTAGATCAATTGATACTAATGATTGAAAATTTTAATCCTGAAATAATCTTTTTGCTTTTTTATATAAACATATTAACTTTATTTGTATGTATTTTAGGGGGAGTAATGGGTTATTTAATGAGAAATGTAAAGTTATTTTTATTTTAATAAGTCATTAGTAATTTATACATTATTTTTTTAAGGGAGCATATGATTTGTACCTGTAATTTCTACAATTTGTTTTAGTAAATGACTATTCATTTTAGGAATATTTTGTTACAAAAGTTTTGATAAAGGATGAAATGAATATCTCCCTGTCCAAGGATGAGCGGCTTGTTGATGATTTGTCAAGTGTTGGTAATATTTTTTTTGCAATTTGGTAAAATTGTAGTTTTTCTCCAGTTTATTGATTTGAAAGGTTCAAGCGGGTTGATTTCACGGAGCCGTAAATTGTAATTTTATCATAATTTTAATATTAGCATAAAATAAAATAGTAATTTTAAATTCGCTTTTGTAATGCTAAGGTAAATAGTTTGCTTTGAGTGTAAAGTTAATTTATAAGAAAGTTCTAACAGTTTTTTTGCACTTCGAAACTTAACGAAACTCTAACATAGTAGCAGTGACAGTGTCGCATGTCCTAACAACAACTGCCTGCGACCAGTCTTGGAGGGGTCGACAGGGCTGAATACGGGTAAATACTAACAAAACTATAACACCAACATGATCCCGAAACTAACGTTCATCCATTGCACTAATAGTTTTAACACGTAGTTATACTTTCCTAATAACCCATCTATCATAGACAAACAGACATAACACTCGCAGGTTGTTCACCGAACATGCAATTTGAGTGTTTTTGGTTGGTGGTGCCACCACCTGTGGTGAGCACGGTCGGTTCCCTTGCGTTTGACGTCTGCACACTAGCGCAATCTGATCAGCGTACTATCCATCACATGATACTGAACAGATGGTGGTAGTGTTTTAGTGACTATGTTTTGTGGAGATAAATATTAAATGTGTTATTTCTGTTGATCTGTGCATCTTTGTTTCTTTTTTGCTGTGTATGTGTGTGTGTGGGGGGGGGGGTCAATGTAACCAATACTAATACCTTTCTCTCTGTTCTTTTATTCTTTTTTTTTACTTTAAATGATCTATATTTCTTGAATTTGTGTGGTTTACATATATAACTTATCAAGTGACACAGATGCGTCTTTTCAACTTCAGTTCTTTTGAAATTTAAATTATTATCAATTACAGTTCCTAGTCCTATCAGGCCTGTTTAGAGAATGACCCCCTTGGTGGGATTGGTTTGTTGTTTTTTATTCGTTTCTATATCTCTTCATCATCACCCCATATCCCATCATCTTGACGAGAGATGAGTTACTTGCATGGTGCACAGTCCGCATCGTGCTCTCTTGCCGTGCGGATCTATTTGCTTTTTGCTGAAGGAAGTGTTAACCTAAAGCTACAACAAAATTAAACAGCACTTTTCAGTGCTCAACCTGTAAAAAATTTTCTACCGTGTGTCTCTTCGATCCTTGTTTGGACCCTACCCGAGGTAATCCTTCTTGGATATCGATTTGGAAAATTCCTCTTCGATTCTTCAGATTTTTATAGTAATCTGCTTGGAAGTCGATTTGGATAAAAAATTACTGCCGCCATGGCACCTAAACGCAAAAGAAAGGGGCAAACTCTTGATCCCCCTTCTGATGAAGTTAATTTGAGTAATCAATTTGATTTGCTCACGGATGATGAGAATGATCCATCATCCAAGAAAAATTCTAGTAAACTTTCCCGGCTTAATGCCATAATAAGATTCCTCCTATTGTGATAACCACTTCCGATTTCCATGCTCTTCGCATGGAACTTTTGAATTTCGTGAAAGTTAAGTTTTCACTACAAATTGGACGTCGGGGTGAATGCCGTGTATTGGCTGAAATCTTGGACGGATTTAAATGTCTTCCCAAGTATCTTACTGAGAAACAGCATAATTTTTTTACTTACGACACTAAAACAGAACGTGTGTTCAAGGTTGTCATGAAAGGACTGCCTAGTGGTGAATCCCTGGATCAGATCAAAGATGAACTGGCAAAAATTACTTGGAGTTGTGCCGTTCCAAGTATTCAAAATGAAAATGTCCGTCCTGGCGATTCGCGGAACAGGATTTCTAATGATTTTTATTCAGTTCAGCACTTCAAGTCTAGTGAACTAAACAACCTTAAGGCCTTAGAAAAAGCTAGCCTTATGCAGCGGGTAGAAATCATAATACTAATCAACGTAATTCTAACGGAAATTTTGATAATTTTGACTTAGGAAGCATTACTGCCCCTAAAATGGAATTTTTACAGAAATCATTAATTGACATGATTTCTGATATGCTTAAATCTAACTCCATGTTTGATGCTATTCAAACTGGGGTAAAATTTGCAAATAATATTGTCATGACTTTAAAATTCAGTAATGGATTTTAAAGCATTAAATATTTTAAATTGGAATGCTCGATCTCTTAAAGATAATGAAGACGAGCTATTTAACTTTTTGAGAGTTCATAACGTGCATATTGCCGTTATAACTGAAACGTTCGTTAAACCTGAGCATAAGGTTAAGAAGGACTCAAATTATTTAATTTATAGAAATGATCGTCTTGATGGACCCTGTGGTGGCGTTGCCATCATTATTCATAGACGAATCAAACATAAAATTCTTTCTTCATTTGAAACCAAAGTTTTTGAAACTTTGGGAGTTTCTGTTGAAACAAAATTTGGACAACTTACGTTTATAGCTGCCTATTTGCCATTCCAATGCGGAGGCCAGCAAAAGAATTTTCTCAAGGGTGACCTTCAGAAACTTACCCGTCATAGGTCTAAATTCTTTATTATTGGTGGTTTTAATGCAAAACACCGCTCATGGAATAATGCTCAAAGCAATTCCAATGGTAATATTTTGTTTGATGATTGTTCTGGAGGTTATTACACTATTCAATATCCAAACAGCTCAACATGCTTTTCTTCTGCAAGAAATCCCTCCACTATTGATTTGGTCTTAACTGATTCATGTCAACTTTGTAGCGAATTGGTTACCTATGCTGACTTCGGTTCTGATCACCTTCCAGTAACTTTTGAAATATCCCAAGAAATAATTTGTAATCCCAAAGCTCTACTTTCAATTACCATAGAGCTGATTGGGAGCAGTATCGAACATTTATGGAATATAACTTCGATCCAAACATTCTTTGAAAACCAAAGATGAAATTAATTATGCTCTTGAATCTCTGACTTCTTCTATAGTTGAAGCAAGAGCTGCCTCAGTACCAAAATGCGAGGTTAAATTCGGTTCAATTATAATAGACGACGATCTTCAGCTCTTGATCCGTCTTAAAAATGTCCGTAGGAGACAATATCAAAGAACACGCGATCCTGCCATGAAAGTTATCTGGTGGTTTTTACAAAAACAAATTAAAAAGCGATTCTCTGCCCTGAGGAACAAAACTTTTGAAAATAATGTTTCTAAATTAGACCCGAGTTCCAAACCCTTTTGGAAACTCACAAAAAATTTGAAAAAACCTCAAAAGCCAATTCCACCGCTTAAAGAAGGTGGTAAAATTTTGATCACAAATTTGGAAAAAGCTTAGAAACTTGCTAAGCAATTCGAGAGTTCCCATAATTTCAGTTTGGGTCTTACTAGTCCTATTGAGAATCAGGTTGCTCGGGATTTTCTGAATATTTTCTCTCGGGAAAATATTTTTGATGATTCCTGGGGGACTGATTTGGACGAAGTAAGATCTATAAAGGCGCAGCTACAAAGCAAGACCATGCTGGAGGTGGCTGGGTTCAATTCCCGGTCCGGTCTAGGAATTTTTCGGGTTGGAAAGTTTCTCGACTTCCCTGGGCATAGAAGTATGATTGGACTTGCCACACAATTATACCAATGCAAAAAATGGTACAGGCATCGAAAGCTCTCAATTAATAACTGTGGAAGTGCATCATGTTGAGAGCACGCAATAAGCTAATATGCCAATTGCAATAAGCTTGAAATGCAAAGAAGAAGAAGAAGAAGAAGAAGAAGGTATATAACTAAAAAGTTTCATAATATGAAAGCTCCAGGTGATGATGGAATTTTCTATATCCTCATAAAAAAACTCCCAGAACTCTCTGTACATCTACTGTACAAGGTACTCACCTTGTCTTTCTTGGTAAAATTATTTAACAGATGTTTCCATTTGGCATACTTTCCTCATAAATGGAAAAATACAAAAGTTGTTCCAATTTTGAAGCCGGATAAAAATCCAGCTGAAGCTTCTAGCTACCGTCCAATAAGTTTGCTTTCTTCAATAAGTAAACTTTTTGAAAAGATAATTTTGAATAGAATGATGCTTCACATCAATACGAACTCAATTTTTGCAGATGAGCAGTTTGGATTTCGCCATGGGCATTCAACTACTCATCAACTCTTAAGAGTTACCAATTTAATTCGTTCAAACAAATCTGAAGGCCACTCACCTGGAGTTGCTCTTCTAGACATAGAAAAAGCATTCGACAGTGTTTGGCATGATGGTTTAATTGCCAAATTGAAAATTTTAAATTTTTCACTCTATATAATGAAATTAGTTCAAAATTATTTAACTGACAGAACTCTGCAGGTTAATTATCAAAATTTCAAATCTGAACGACTATCTGTTAGAGAAGGAGTTCCTCAGGGTAGCATTCTTGGGCCTATATTGTATAACATTTTCACTTCGGACCTCCCTGATTTGCCTCAGGGTTGCCACCAATCTTTGTTCGCTGATGACACAGGCATTTGCGCTAAAGGAAGAAGTCTTCGTGTTATTTGCAGCAGAGTGCAGAAAAGTTTAGATATTTTCTCTTCTTATTTACAAAAATGAAAGATTTCTCCCAACGCTTCCAAAACTCAACTTATAATATTTCCACATAAGCCTAGATCTTCCTTTTTGAAACCTAGTAGTAGTCACATAGCCACTATGAACGGAGTTCCTATTCCCTGGTCAAACCAAGTGAAATATCTTGGATTGATACTTGACCAAAAATTAACTTTTAAAGATCACATTGAGGGCATTCAAGCCAAATGTAACAAATATATAAAATGTTTGTATCCTCTTATAAACAGGAAATCCAAACTTTGCCTGATGAATAAACTTCTAATATTTAAACAAGTTTTTAGACCGGTCATGCTTTACGCTGTGCCAATATGGTCTTGTTGTTGCACTACCAGGAAAAAAGCACTTCAAAGGATTCAGAACAAAGTTCTGAAAATGATTTTAAAGTTGCCTTCCTGGTACAGTACTACCGAAGTACATAGAATTTCGAATGTTGAGACTTTAGAGCAAATGTCCAACAACATAATTAATAATTTCAGGCAAAAATCGTTGCAATCCTCAATTGCAACGATTAATTCCCTTTATACTTAGATAAGATTTAGTTTTAGTTTTAAGTTTTAAGATATCAATTGTTATACTGACATGCAGGTTTAAAAAACCTGTTTAAAATACTGAATTGCCCAGGCAGGAACAATGTAAAAACACTTAGATATATATCATAACAATTAAGGCTGGTAAGTTACTGTAGTAACTGGAGCACCTAGGTTAAAATGAAATGTAATTTATTTTAAATTTGGAACAAATAAAGAGTTAAAAAAAAATCTGCATGGTGCACACCCAAGTCGTACTACAGGGTAATATGCCGAGAGTAAGTATATCACAAAAACCATGCAGGAAAGAAAATCGATGGAGCTGAGGAATAATAAGGTAAACAACACAGTATTTTAAAGGAGCCAACTCTAAGCAGGTAATAATAGCAATTAATAATCAAACAACCATAAAAAGGTAAGAATGAATTTATTTATTTTAAATACAGTAATGACCCGATTTTGTCAGCCCCTACGCTACAGTCTTTTTCCTTTCTATAATTTCACATAACCATAATTCTAAATTTTTCTAATTCATCGTTAAGAAGGATATTTAAAGTATACTTTGGTGCAATAGGTGCAATAAGATGACTGAAAAAGGGCATGGGTGGTTTTGTAGAACATTGGAAAACATTTTCAAAAAAGGGGGCTGATAAAAACGGTACATTACTGTATTCCAATTACATTTACATGATTTATCACATATTTATGGTCGTAATCTAATACACACATTTAATTACAATACGAGCCTAAAAGATGCAGTGACCTAGTGAGTACCATAGCTCGAGTCGTCTGTTATTGTTGTGTATCGCATGGAGAGCCCAACCGAGATTCTAGGCTATTAAGACTGCAGTTGCCCGAAAAAAAATAATTATAATAAAACAACGAAATTACAATGATTTTTACTGTTGGGTTTTGAGTACATCAAAATTTATTGTTAAATTATTGTACGGGAGAAAAAATAGATTTCGATTTTTAACGATACAATGCTCAAACAACGAAAATTTGTGTGATGAGATCAAATTTGTTCGGGAAAAAATCACTTTTTTATATTGTTAAGATGCTTAACAACCCCCCTTTTTTACTGTAAATTTCTCAAATACCATGATTTTCATTGTTGTGAACCATGAATTTCGTTGTGATTTTATGGTAATGGACAAAAATGTCCAATGTTTTGACAGTAAATATCATGGTTACAATGACAATAAAAATCATTGTATTTTTATTGGATTTTTTTTTACGGGTGGTCAACTCTCGAAAAAAGGATGAAATGAATATCTTGTAGGTCAGATATTATATACACCTCTTCAAGTATTAATAAAAACAATAATAATTATAAAAAAAATATTTTTTAAGTTATATATTCGTGGATTTTCCTATGCTTCGAGGGGTGCATCGACACGGATTTACTTATTCAATCGGATTACGACGCAGTTGTATCTACGCGCACACGTCACTTCATTTTTTCGATAACTATCTTGAAACAATACACACGGAATCCAGTGTTCAAGCTAGTAACCATAGGAACGTTATTTTCGCCTTTTTGATTACACTGAAACAAGGACCATAGTTATGAATACTATTTTGCAGAAAACACTTACTTTCAATATAACGACGCTTATTACCGTTAAATCTACTACACTGAACAAATTTCAAAGATTGTTTTTATATGTCCCACACATGATTTTTTGCAATGTGATCAACAAAAAGATATCTATGTGTCGGACACATACTTAATATATGTACACATAAAAGCCATGGGTAACCACACATACTATTCATTTGGCTCATAAAGTTTATGTGTGCTTCTGGGTGGATTCTGTTTATGTGTGGCTACATGAAAATAATGTAGAATTTCACATGGAAATTCGTCAATAAAAATGTGTGGAACTTTATTAGTGTAGGAATTAATTATAGTTGACTATGAATATTAACAAAATTACTATTATTCTGGCAAAACTACTTTGCTTGCTAAAAATGCATAGTAATTTTGATAATTCGTTTTCTGCAAAAATCTTTTGGTGAAGGTATTCAATTTAAACCAGCAATATAGTATTTTTTTCCAATGGATTTTGTTTCAGTGTATGTACAACTGAACAACGACTATACCAGTGTTTGCAAGTTCTGATGAGGCCCGTATATAGCCAAAAAGGCGAAATAACGTGCCTATGGTTACTTGAGCAGGCTAGTCCTTCTGCTGTATTGTCAAAGAAGGAGCAACATTTATTCAAATGGTTCAAGTCTTGAAAACAAAACAATAAAAAATAGTAATAATAAAATAATAATAATAAAATAATAATAATAAAATAATAATAATAAAATTAATGATAATAAAATAATAATAATTATAATGATAAAAATGACTCTGCATAAGAATGAGAGGATTAAAGATGATTTGTCATGTTTTATTTTCACATTTGCTTTTGTTTTCATCAAAGTTATTTATATCAGCTACAGTGTCTCATGATCTAACAACCACTGCCTGCAACTAGTGATGGAGGGACTGGAAGGTCTGATTACGGATCAAAACTAACATAACTCTAACACTAAAATGATCTCGAAACTAACGCTCATTCATTGCACTTTATGTTATAAAGTAGTTACTATACTATAGTATACTTTTCTAATATTCTGTCTACGTTTCTTTTTCTTTGTTTTCTACTTTATCTTTATTCCCTTTTTATTTTTCTGTTCTTCTTTCCTTCTTCTCTTCTTTTGTTAAAATGTAACTAATACTAATGCCTCCTTGTTTTCTCTCTAATTTGTCCGTTATATCCCACCATCACGATGAGAGATGAGCTACCCTACATGGTAAACACCCATATGGGCTCCTAATATAGTATGCCGCAAATTTAATAATATCAACGAGAGGATAAATGATAAAAATTCTTCGAACAATACAGGAATGGCAACATCTCTAATAGATAATTACCGTAAAACGGGGTATCTTTGATAGCGCGGGTAACTTTGATAGTATAATATAATGACTAAATTAACCTTCTGCACTATTTCCTAATTGAAAACATTGGTTTCAATCAATGATCATGAAAATGTTAAATTATTTTTTAAAGGAGATGAACTATCATGAAATCCTAAAGTTGCAACAACATAATATGTATCATGCAATACAATATCAATTGAAGAATTAGCAAGAACTACTTACTCCTGTTCATATTCCAAATACGGTGTAGGTACCGCTGCTGCCCCTAATAAATCAAGCCAGTTTGGGTGAGCCTTGAAGCTCGCCTTTGGAACCCTTATCGTTATGGTGTATAATTTAAATATTGCTAATTGCACCTGAAGCTGGACTGCCCCAAAAATTAAAAAAAATTGCGATAAAAGTGCACGTGTCCGTCAAATCGTTTTAGTATTTTCGGCGTACTTATTGCTTGCATAATAAGGAATAACTGTACCGAACACACCAAGACGATTAGACGGAAACTCGCAATTTTATCACACTTTTTAATAGTTTCCAGTTTGGTGTGAAATGCGAACTATGCTAGCTTGGAATGTTTTCAACCTCTCTGTGCTAATCTAAGAGTCCTTAACTAACTATTATCGGTACAGCTCAAAACCGGAATAACCCACTAGCGACAATCGAATTTACTCTCGTTTTATTCATTATACATAGTATCGGAAGTTATGGCACATCATTATGCGATTACAGTGCACTACTTCCGACACTTTGTAAAAAGTACAAAACTAGTGTAAAATCGAGTGTACCGATAATATTGTAAATTTTCTTCACCGTCGTCTGTTACCTAACAAAACAAACACGCCGGTTCCAAATCCTCAATAATATTAATACCGCATAACCGACTCCCACTCCCACTCCCAGGATCCACAAATTAGATACGCTAACCAGCAGTATCGCCACCACGATGCACCAGTATCGGTTATTAGTTCTACCTGTCAGCGCATTCCACCCTGGATAGCTACTGCACTGGGAGGCCAACTCGATGAAAACAGCCTCTTCCTCTTAATACTTACCTTTTCTAACTCCGGTTACTGTGCCATACAATCTCCGGTCCACTCCGCGATTTTCACGGTAGTCCTCATAGGAAAAAAATACAGCCGTACCTGTTCTCCGGGCGCTCGATCTTGATTATCGGTCCAGAGTCTAAAAAGTCGCAAAGTGAAAGCTTGAAATTTTCACTATTCAATAAATCTAGACCAACAATTTAAATAGGAGGAACAACCAAACGTAAACAATGACTTTAAACACAAATTTCTCGAGAATCAAAACACACGCACACAAACTAAGAATTCTATTCAATGAAGGAAGTTTTCTCTTTCAGATGCTGGAATTAGATTATGTGGATGTGTTTTGATTCTCGAAGAATTTTGCGTTTAAAGCCATTGTTTAAGTTTGGTTGTTCCGCCTATTTCAATTGTTGGTCTAGAAATGCTCGTTTGTATACACTCTGCGATCGGAGCACGAAGTTTGACACTTGATGCTCTAGCAGAGTGTATAAGCGAACAAGCATACAATTTTTATGCTTGTTCGCTTACTCTGCTAGAACCCGAGCGCCAAGTGTCAAACTTCGTGCTCGGATGGCAGAGTGTAAATAAACGAACAAAAATTCCACCACAGAGATGGTCTAACGACGTCTAACCAGCCATACAAAAAAACGTCTAACGTTAGTCTCACGTTAGACTAACATGTTAGATCGAAACGAGCTGTAACGTCTAACAGACTGTGTCATATCAGTCTAATATTAGACGAACATTAGACTAACGTTAGACCAAATGTTAGTCTATGGTCTAACGTGTTAGACTAACGTTAGACTCATGTTAGACTAACCTTCCGTGCTGGGATGTAGCTACACCGCAAAAACGAAAACGACATAAGAGATGAACTAGCCTTCGGCTAAAAATCTCTAAAATAAAGATTTAAAAAAAAGTTGCAAATTTGTATTTAAGGTACATTGATTACATGTTCAAAACTTTTAATCAAATTAAGTACGTAATTACTTTTAATTATCTTCAGCACTATTTCAAAACGCATTAATTACTTTCAATACTTTTGCTTGCATTTTAACTCTTTGTATTGCGTAGCGTGCCCCTCGGCTTCTAATACTATCGACATACAACATTTGTAGTACCGTTGTACTCCTTTAATCTAGTACCATCGTTTGTGGTACTGGATTAAAGGAGTTGTGCTCATTTAATCCAGCACCGACACACGACACACTGTCTGTCATAGGTATAACTTCGTTAGTTTGTTTTGTTTGTGTTGCGAATGGTTGTCCATGTCGATGCTCTACCCTACGTGAAACGCCGTTGCTGGTACTACATGCGTTGCCATAGTAAATAGAATAAATATTTATTTACTCCCACCGCTTTCCGAGGCATTCTTGAAACTGTGTGTCAGCAAACGTACGGAATACTTTTGACTAAATACCGTGAAAGTTTACTCATCTTCAAAATGGTTTTGCTACATGTTAAACGAGGTGATGAAAGCCAGTTTCTCTATGAAACAAATCTATCAATTACGATGAGCAACTTTCACTCGAGTTGCTAACAATCTACAATGGCCGCCTGAAAGTTAGCCGCGTGTGCTCCGGTAAGTAACTGCATCGCGGACATCTTGCACATTTTCTATCGATTATTTTTGTCCACTATTGACAGAAATTGAAGAACTATCGAAGCACGGCACCATGCTACCACTAGATATGCTTGGGCTTACGATGAACAGGTAGAAAGAGCTGCACTTGGTCGACGAGTGGGCCGAAAAATGTGTACCTTCCGGCGGTTGGATCGCTAATTCCCGATCCAGTGGGTCGTCGAAATGGGCGACAGCCGCAAGAAAAGATGCAAGAAATTTTGGAAAAAGCCGTGACCGACGCTAGGTTAATGATCTCTAAAAAGCAAGTCGACCTGGGTACCATTATCCAGCAAAAAGTGGTACAAGATGCATTGGACTTGCTGCGTGGTGCGGTAACCATCGTTTATCCTATGCAACTTCCACCACATGATCCGATTCTAATGGAATTTTTAAATACCGAAGATTTGACTGGAACACAGGTAAACTCAAATCCGAGTTAGCGAGACAAGATTTTTTCTTCATATAAGCTATCCACAGGCATCTCTTGAAGTGATTGAGCCCGCTAAAGTTCAGCTTTGGTTTGCCGGAAAGCTTATGCTTCCTGATCGAAAACTGTTGGAAATCGTTGGGAACAATGAAAAAACGAAAATCGTTATAAAGTTATCAAAAATCAACGAAGGCGCACCGGGTAGAGAACCAGTAATGTCGGAAGAAGCCAAGAAACAATTGATGTTGCAAGCTTATCGTCGCCAAGAAGAACTTAAGGTAAGCGATTTGTTTTTTTTCGTACGATTTGTTTTTAGTTTGTTCATGAGAGTTTCAAAAAACTTTTAATGCATAACATTTTGTTAAGTTTGGGTGGACCACATAAGGCCGTTATAAATATTAAACAATAATTATATCCTATCACTACAAACCATAAGAAGTGGGTAGGTACACTTCAATCAATCAAATTTCACTTTAGTTTTTCTTTGGCCGCCGTTTTGGGTGCTTTTCCCACAGCTTCTACCTAAGTCACCTACGACTTAGGAATATGATTGCTTCTAGCGAGGCAATTTTTGCAGAACATCTGTTTTCGCT
>NW_027041372.1:0-98912 GCF_037179485.1 Ochlerotatus camptorhynchus
ATTTCTTTAACAGTAGAAAGATCTTATCCAGATCTACTTGGGGGAAAAATTTCATACCGATCTGACTTCCGGTTCCGGAGATTTACAGGATTGAATGATTTTAGTTAACGATTTTTTACAAATTAACGGTACACCCCATCAACGTGAAATTTGCAGCAGTGGAAAGACCTCATCCATATCTACCTGCAGAAAAAATTTCATACCGATCTGACATTTGATGTTGGAGATTCCGCCTTATTACCTTTGTTACTAGCGTAACATAGGTATTAGAATCGATTTTCACACGTCCTGCCGTCTGCGACCGATAGCCATCCACACAAGCTATCTCACCTGTATAAAACATTCTCAATCGATAGAACTCGGCGCGATCTGGCTCGACAGTTTAATTACGACACCGTAGAATCAAATTGAATATGAAAAATCGACCCAGCCAGGTGAAATTTGCTGATGTCTGTATGTGCGTCTGTGGACGCGTTTCATCTAGGCAAGCTTTTTTCGAGATGGCTCATGCGATCAATATGGTTGATATCTCGTTCGATAGGCCCCATTGCGCCATTGATCGCTATTGAATTTTTTCTCGATCAGACTTCCGGTTTCGGAGATATATAGGCCAGAATGATTTTAGTGAACGATTTTTTTAAAATCAACGGTACACTTTATCAACATGATTTCTTTAACAGTAGAAAGATCTTATCCAGATCTACTTGGGGGAAAAATTTCATACCGATCTGACTTCCGGTTCCGGAGATTTACAGGATTGAATGATTTTAGTTAGCGATTTTTTACAAATTAACGGTACACCCCATCAACGTGAAATTTGCAGCAGTGGAAAGACCTCATCCATATCTACCTGCAGAAAAAATTTCATACCGATTTGACATTTGATGTTGGAGATTCCGCCTTATTACCTTTGTTACTAGCGTAACATAGGTATTAGAATCGATTTTCACACGTCCTGCCGTCTGCGACCGATAGCCATCCACACAAGCTATCTCACCTGTATAAAACATTCTCAATCGATAGAACTCGGCGCGATCTGGCTCGACAGTTTAATTACGACACCGTAGAATCAAATTGAATATGAAAAATCGACCCAGCCAGGTGAAATTTGCTGATGTCTGTATGTGCGTCTGTGGACGCGTTTCATCTAGGCAAGCTTTTTTCGAGATGGCTCATGCGATCAATATGGTTGATATCTCGTTCGATAGGCCCCATTGCGCCATTGATCGCTATTGAATTTTTTCTCGATCAGACTTCCGGTTTCGGAGATATATAGGCCAGAATGATTTTAGTGAACGATTTTTTTAAAATCAACGGTACACTTTATCAACATGATTTCTTTAACAGTAGAAAGATCTTATCCAGATCTACTTGGGGGAAAAATTTCATACCGATCTGACTTCCGGTTCCGGAGATTTACAGGATTGAATGATTTTAGTTAACGATTTTTTACAAATTAACGGTACACCCCATCAACGTGAAATTTGCAGCAGTGGAAAGACCTCATCCATATCTACCTGCAGAAAAAATTTCATACCGATCTGACATTTGATGTTGGAGATTCCGCCTTATTACCTTTGTTACTAGCGTAACATAGGTATTAGAATCGATTTTCACACGTCCTGCCGTCTGCGACCGATAGCCATCCACACAAGCTATCTCACCTGTATAAAACATTCTCAATCGATAGAACTCGGCGCGATCTGGCTCGACAGTTTAATTACGACACCGTAGAATCAAATTGAATATGAAAAATCGACCCAGCCAGGTGAAATTTGCTGATGTCTGTATGTGCGTCTGTGGACGCGTTTCATCTAGGCAAGCTTTTTTCGAGATGGCTCATGCGATCAATATGGTTGATATCTCGTTCGATAGGCCCCATTGCGCCATTGATCGCTATTGAATTTTTTCTCGATCAGACTTCCGGTTTCGGAGATATATAGGCCAGAATGATTTTAGTGAACGATTTTTTTAAAAATCAACGGTACACTTTATCAACATGATTTCTTTAACAGTAGAAAGATCTTATCCAGATCTACTTGGGGGAAAAATTTCATACCGATCTGACTTCCGGTTCCGGAGATTTACAGGATTGAATGATTTTAGTTAGCGATTTTTTACAAATTAACGGTACACCCCATCAACGTGAAATTTGCAGCAGTGGAAAGACCTCATCCATATCTACCTGCAGAAAAAATTTCATACCGATTTGACATTTGATGTTGGAGATTCCGCCTTATTACCTTTGTTACTAGCGTAACATAGGTATTAGAATCGATTTTCACACGTCCTGCCGTCTGCGACCGATAGCCATCCACACAAGCTATCTCACCTGTATAAAACATTCTCAATCGATAGAACTCGGCGCGATCTGGCTCGACAGTTTAATTACGACACCGTAGAATCAAATTGAATATGAAAAATCGACCCAGCCAGGTGAAATTTGCTGATGTCTGTATGTGCGTCTGTGGACGCGTTTCATCTAGGCAAGCTTTTTCGAGATGGCTCATGCGATCAATATGGTTGATATCTCGTTCGATAGGCCCCATTGCGCCATTGATCGCTATTGAATTTTTTTCTCGATCAGACTTCCGGTTTCGGAGATATATAGGCCAGAATGATTTTAGTGAACGATTTTTTTAAAATCAACGGTACACTTTATCAACATGATTTCTTTAACAGTAGAAAGATCTTATCCAGATCTACTTGGGGGAAAAATTTCATACCGATCTGACTTCCGGTTCCGGAGATTTACAGGATTGAATGATTTTAGTTAACGATTTTTTACAAATTAACGGTACACCCCATCAACGTGAAATTTGCAGCAGTGGAAAGACCTCATCCATATCTACCTGCAGAAAAAATTTCATACCGATCTGACATTTGATGTTGGAGATTCCGCCTTATTACCTTTGTTACTAGCGTAACATAGGTATTAGAATCGATTTTCACACGTCCTGCCGTCTGCGACCGATAGCCATCCACACAAGCTATCTCACCTGTATAAAACATTCTCAATCGATAGAACTCGGCGCGATCTGGCTCGACAGTTTAATTACGACACCGTAGAATCAAATTGAATATGAAAAATCGACCCAGCCAGGTGAAATTTGCTGATGTCTGTATGTGCGTCTGTGGACGCGTTTCATCTAGGCAAGCTTTTTTCGAGATGGCTCATGCGATCAATATGGTTGATATCTCGTTCGATAGGCCCCATTGCGCCATTGATCGCTATTGAATTTTTTCTCGATCAGACTTCCGGTTTCGGAGATATATAGGCCAGAATGATTTTAGTGAACGATTTTTTTAAAATCAACGGTACACTTTATCAACATGATTTCTTTAACAGTAGAAAGATCTTATCCAGATCTACTTGGGGGAAAAATTTCATACCGATCTGACTTCCGGTTCCGGAGATTTACAGGATTGAATGATTTTAGTTAGCGATTTTTTACAAATTAACGGTACACCCCATCAACGTGAAATTTGCAGCAGTGGAAAGACCTCATCCATATCTACCTGCAGAAAAAATTTCATACCGATTTGACATTTGATGTTGGAGATTCCGCCTTATTACCTTTGTTACTAGCGTAACATAGGTATTAGAATCGATTTTCACACGTCCTGCCGTCTGCGACCGATAGCCATCCACACAAGCTATCTCACCTGTATAAAACATTCTCAATCGATAGAACTCGGCGCGATCTGGCTCGACAGTTTAATTACGACACCGTAGAATCAAATTGAATATGAAAAATCGACCCAGCCAGGTGAAATTTGCTGATGTCTGTATGTGCGTCTGTGGACGCGTTTCATCTAGGCAAGCTTTTTTCGAGATGGCTCATGCGATCAATATGGTTGATATCTCGTTCGATAGGCCCCATTGCGCCATTGATCGCTATTGAATTTTTTCTCGATCAGACTTCCGGTTTCGGAGATATATAGGCCAGAATGATTTTAGTGAACGATTTTTTTAAAATCAACGGTACACTTTATCAACATGATTTCTTTAACAGTAGAAAGATCTTATCCAGATCTACTTGGGGGAAAAATTTCATACCGATCTGACTTCCGGTTCCGGAGATTTACAGGATTGAATGATTTTAGTTAACGATTTTTTACAAATTAACGGTACACCCCATCAACGTGAAATTTGCAGCAGTGGAAAGACCTCATCCATATCTACCTGCAGAAAAAATTTCATACCGATCTGACATTTGATGTTGGAGATTCCGCCTTATTACCTTTGTTACTAGCGTAACATAGGTATTAGAATCGATTTTCACACGTCCTGCCGTCTGCGACCGATAGCCATCCACACAAGCTATCTCACCTGTATAAAACATTCTCAATCGATAGAACTCGGCGCGATCTGGCTCGACAGTTTAATTACGACACCGTAGAATCAAATTGAATATGAAAAATCGACCCAGCCAGGTGAAATTTGCTGATGTCTGTATGTGCGTCTGTGGACGCGTTTCATCTAGGCAAGCTTTTTTCGAGATGGCTCATGCGATCAATATGGTTGATATCTCGTTCGATAGGCCCCATTGCGCCATTGATCGCTATTGAATTTTTTCTCGATCAGACTTCCGGTTTCGGAGATATATAGGCCAGAATGATTTTAGTGAACGATTTTTTTAAAATCAACGGTACACTTTATCAACATGATTTCTTTAACAGTAGAAAGATCTTATCCAGATCTACTTGGGGGAAAAATTTCATACCGATCTGACTTCCGGTTCCGGAGATTTACAGGATTGAATGATTTTAGTTAACGATTTTTTACAAATTAACGGTACACCCCATCAACGTGAAATTTGCAGCAGTGGAAAGACCTCATCCATATCTACCTGCAGAAAAAATTTCATACCGATCTGACATTTGATGTTGGAGATTCCGCCTTATTACCTTTGTTACTAGCGTAACATAGGTATTAGAATCGATTTTCACACGTCCTGCCGTCTGCGACCGATAGCCATCCACACAAGCTATCTCACCTGTATAAAACATTCTCAATCGATAGAACTCGGCGCGATCTGGCTCGACAGTTTAATTACGACACCGTAGAATCAAATTGAATATGAAAAATCGACCCAGCCAGGTGAAATTTGCTGATGTCTGTATGTGCGTCTGTGGACGCGTTTCATCTAGGCAAGCTTTTTTCGAGATGGCTCATGCGATCAATATGGTTGATATCTCGTTCGATAGGCCCCATTGCGCCATTGATCGCTATTGAATTTTTTCTCGATCAGACTTCCGGTTTCGGATATATAGGCCAGAATGATTTTAGTGAACGATTTTTTTAAAATCAACGGTACACTTTATCAACATGATTTCTTTAACAGTAGAAAGATCTTATCCAGATCTACTTGGGGGAAAAATTTCATACCGATCTGACTTCCGGTTCCGGAGATTTACAGGATTGAATGATTTTAGTTAGCGATTTTTTACAAATTAACGGTACACCCCATCAACGTGAAATTTGCAGCAGTGGAAAGACCTCATCCATATCTACCTGCAGAAAAAATTTCATACCGATTTGACATTTGATGTTGGAGATTCCGCCTTATTACCTTTGTTACTAGCGTAACATAGGTATTAGAATCGATTTTCACACGTCCTGCCGTCTGCGACCGATAGCCATCCACACAAGCTATCTCACCTGTATAAAACATTCTCAATCGATAGAACTCGGCGCGATCTGGCTCGACAGTTTAATTACGACACCGTAGAATCAAATTGAATATGAAAAATCGACCCAGCCAGGTGAAATTTGCTGATGTCTGTATGTGCGTCTGTGGACGCGTTTCATCTAGGCAAGCTTTTTTCGAGATGGCTCATGCGATCAATATGGTTGATATCTCGTTCGATAGGCCCCATTGCGCCATTGATCGCTATTGAATTTTTTCTCGATCAGACTTCCGGTTTCGGAGATATATAGGCCAGAATGATTTTAGTGAACGATTTTTTTAAAATCAACGGTACACTTTATCAACATGATTTCTTTAACAGTAGAAAGATCTTATCCAGATCTACTTGGGGGAAAAATTTCATACCGATCTGACTTCCGGTTCCGGAGATTTACAGGATTGAATGATTTTAGTTAACGATTTTTTACAAATTAACGGTACACCCCATCAACGTGAAATTTGCAGCAGTGGAAAGACCTCATCCATATCTACCTGCAGAAAAAATTTCATACCGATCTGACATTTGATGTTGGAGATTCCGCCTTATTACCTTTGTTACTAGCGTAACATAGGTATTAGAATCGATTTTCACACGTCCTGCCGTCTGCGACCGATAGCCATCCACACAAGCTATCTCACCTGTATAAAACATTCTCAATCGATAGAACTCGGCGCGATCTGGCTCGACAGTTTAATTACGACACCGTAGAATCAAATTGAATATGAAAAATCGACCCAGCCAGGTGAAATTTGCTGATGTCTGTATGTGCGTCTGTGGACGCGTTTCATCTAGGCAAGCTTTTTTCGAGATGGCTCATGCGATCAATATGGTTGATATCTCGTTCGATAGGCCCCATTGCGCCATTGATCGCTATTGAATTTTTTCTCGATCAGACTTCCGGTTTCGGAGATATATAGGCCAGAATGATTTTAGTGAACGATTTTTTTAAAATCAACGGTACACTTTATCAACATGATTTCTTTAACAGTAGAAAGATCTTATCCAGATCTACTTGGGGGAAAAATTTCATACCGATCTGACTTCCGGTTCCGGAGATTTACAGGATTGAATGATTTTAGTTAGCGATTTTTTACAAATTAACGGTACACCCCATCAACGTGAAATTTGCAGCAGTGGAAAGACCTCATCCATATCTACCTGCAGAAAAAATTTCATACCGATTTGACATTTGATGTTGGAGATTCCGCCTTATTACCTTTGTTACTAGCGTAACATAGGTATTAGAATCGATTTTCACACGTCCTGCCGTCTGCGACCGATAGCCATCCACACAAGCTATCTCACCTGTATAAAACATTCTCAATCGATAGAACTCGGCGCGATCTGGCTCGACAGTTTAATTACGACACCGTAGAATCAAATTGAATATGAAAAATCGACCCAGCCAGGTGAAATTTGCTGATGTCTGTATGTGCGTCTGTGGACGCGTTTCATCTAGGCAAGCTTTTTTCGAGATGGCTCATGCGATCAATATGGTTGATATCTCGTTCGATAGGCCCCATTGCGCCATTGATCGCTATTGAATTTTTTCTCGATCAGACTTCCGGTTTCGGAGATATATAGGCCAGAATGATTTTAGTGAACGATTTTTTTAAAATCAACGGTACACTTTATCAACATGATTTCTTTAACAGTAGAAAGATCTTATCCAGATCTACTTGGGGGAAAAATTTCATACCGATCTGACTTCCGGTTCCGGAGATTTACAGGATTGAATGATTTTAGTTAACGATTTTTTACAAATTAACGGTACACCCCATCAACGTGAAATTTGCAGCAGTGGAAAGACCTCATCCATATCTACCTGCAGAAAAAATTTCATACCGATCTGACATTTGATGTTGGAGATTCCGCCTTATTACCTTTGTTACTAGCGTAACATAGGTATTAGAATCGATTTTCACACGTCCTGCCGTCTGCGACCGATAGCCATCCACACAAGCTATCTCACCTGTATAAAACATTCTCAATCGATAGAACTCGGCGCGATCTGGCTCGACAGTTTAATTACGACACCGTAGAATCAAATTGAATATGAAAAATCGACCCAGCCAGGTGAAATTTGCTGATGTCTGTATGTGCGTCTGTGGACGCGTTTCATCTAGGCAAGCTTTTTTCGAGATGGCTCATGCGATCAATATGGTTGATATCTCGTTCGATAGGCCCCATTGCGCCATTGATCGCTATTGAATTTTTTCTCGATCAGACTTCCGGTTTCGGAGATATATAGGCCAGAATGATTTTAGTGAACGATTTTTTTAAAATCAACGGTACACTTTATCAACATGATTTCTTTAACAGTAGAAAGATCTTATCCAGATCTACTTGGGGGAAAAATTTCATACCGATCTGACTTCCGGTTCCGGAGATTTACAGGATTGAATGATTTTAGTTAGCGATTTTTTACAAATTAACGGTACACCCCATCAACGTGAAATTTGCAGCAGTGGAAAGACCTCATCCATATCTACCTGCAGAAAAAATTTCATACCGATTTGACATTTGATGTTGGAGATTCCGCCTTATTACCTTTGTTACTAGCGTAACATAGGTATTAGAATCGATTTTCACACGTCCTGCCGTCTGCGACCGATAGCCATCCACACAAGCTATCTCACCTGTATAAAACATTCTCAATCGATAGAACTCGGCGCGATCTGGCTCGACAGTTTAATTACGACACCGTAGAATCAAATTGAATATGAAAAATCGACCCAGCCAGGTGAAATTTGCTGATGTCTGTATGTGCGTCTGTGGACGCGTTTCATCTAGGCAAGCTTTTTTCGAGATGGCTCATGCGATCAATATGGTTGATATCTCGTTCGATAGGCCCCATTGCGCCATTGATCGCTATTGAATTTTTTCTCGATCAGACTTCCGGTTTCGGAGATATATAGGCCAGAATGATTTTAGTGAACGATTTTTTTAAAATCAACGGTACACTTTATCAACATGATTTCTTTAACAGTAGAAAGATCTTATCCAGATCTACTTGGGGGAAAAATTTCATACCGATCTGACTTCCGGTTCCGGAGATTTACAGGATTGAATGATTTTAGTTAACGATTTTTTACAAATTAACGGTACACCCCATCAACGTGAAATTTGCAGCAGTGGAAAGACCTCATCCATATCTACCTGCAGAAAAAATTTCATACCGATCTGACATTTGATGTTGGAGATTCCGCCTTATTACCTTTGTTACTAGCGTAACATAGGTATTAGAATCGATTTTCACACGTCCTGCCGTCTGCGACCGATAGCCATCCACACAAGCTATCTCACCTGTATAAAACATTCTCAATCGATAGAACTCGGCGCGATCTGGCTCGACAGTTTAATTACGACACCGTAGAATCAAATTGAATATGAAAAATCGACCCAGCCAGGTGAAATTTGCTGATGTCTGTATGTGCGTCTGTGGACGCGTTTCATCTAGGCAAGCTTTTTTCGAGATGGCTCATGCGATCAATATGGTTGATATCTCGTTCGATAGGCCCCATTGCGCCATTGATCGCTATTGAATTTTTTCTCGATCAGACTTCCGGTTTCGGAGATATATAGGCCAGAATGATTTTAGTGAACGATTTTTTTAAAATCAACGGTACACTTTATCAACATGATTTCTTTAACAGTAGAAAGATCTTATCCAGATCTACTTGGGGGAAAAATTTCATACCGATCTGACTTCCGGTTCCGGAGATTTACAGGATTGAATGATTTTAGTTAGCGATTTTTTACAAATTAACGGTACACCCCATCAACGTGAAATTTGCAGCAGTGGAAAGACCTCATCCATATCTACCTGCAGAAAAAATTTCATACCGATTTGACATTTGATGTTGGAGATTCCGCCTTATTACCTTTGTTACTAGCGTAACATAGGTATTAGAATCGATTTTCACACGTCCTGCCGTCTGCGACCGATAGCCATCCACACAAGCTATCTCACCTGTATAAAACATTCTCAATCGATAGAACTCGGCGCGATCTGGCTCGACAGTTTAATTACGACACCGTAGAATCAAATTGAATATGAAAAATCGACCCAGCCAGGTGAAATTTGCTGATGTCTGTATGTGCGTCTGTGGACGCGTTTCATCTAGGCAAGCTTTTTTCGAGATGGCTCATGCGATCAATATGGTTGATATCTCGTTCGATAGGCCCCATTGCGCCATTGATCGCTATTGAATTTTTTCTCGATCAGACTTCCGGTTTCGGAGATATATAGGCCAGAATGATTTTAGTGAACGATTTTTTTAAAATCAACGGTACACTTTATCAACATGATTTCTTTAACAGTAGAAAGATCTTATCCAGATCTACTTGGGGGAAAAATTTCATACCGATCTGACTTCCGGTTCCGGAGATTTACAGGATTGAATGATTTTAGTTAACGATTTTTTACAAATTAACGGTACACCCCATCAACGTGAAATTTGCAGCAGTGGAAAGACCTCATCCATATCTACCTGCAGAAAAAATTTCATACCGATCTGACATTTGATGTTGGAGATTCCGCCTTATTACCTTTGTTACTAGCGTAACATAGGTATTAGAATCGATTTTCACACGTCCTGCCGTCTGCGACCGATAGCCATCCACACAAGCTATCTCACCTGTATAAAACATTCTCAATCGATAGAACTCGGCGCGATCTGGCTCGACAGTTTAATTACGACACCGTAGAATCAAATTGAATATGAAAAATCGACCCAGCCAGGTGAAATTTGCTGATGTCTGTATGTGCGTCTGTGGACGCGTTTCATCTAGGCAAGCTTTTTTCGAGATGGCTCATGCGATCAATATGGTTGATATCTCGTTCGATAGGCCCCATTGCGCCATTGATCGCTATTGAATTTTTTCTCGATCAGACTTCCGGTTTCGGAGATATATAGGCCAGAATGATTTTAGTGAACGATTTTTTTAAAATCAACGGTACACTTTATCAACATGATTTCTTTAACAGTAGAAAGATCTTATCCAGATCTACTTGGGGGAAAAATTTCATACCGATCTGACTTCCGGTTCCGGAGATTTACAGGATTGAATGATTTTAGTTAGCGATTTTTTACAAATTAACGGTACACCCCATCAACGTGAAATTTGCAGCAGTGGAAAGACCTCATCCATATCTACCTGCAGAAAAAATTTCATACCGATTTGACATTTGATGTTGGAGATTCCGCCTTATTACCTTTGTTACTAGCGTAACATAGGTATTAGAATCGATTTTCACACGTCCTGCCGTCTGCGACCGATAGCCATCCACACAAGCTATCTCACCTGTATAAAACATTCTCAATCGATAGAACTCGGCGCGATCTGGCTCGACAGTTTAATTACGACACCGTAGAATCAAATTGAATATGAAAAATCGACCCAGCCAGGTGAAATTTGCTGATGTCTGTATGTGCGTCTGTGGACGCGTTTCATCTAGGCAAGCTTTTTTCGAGATGGCTCATGCGATCAATATGGTTGATATCTCGTTCGATAGGCCCCATTGCGCCATTGATCGCTATTGAATTTTTTCTCGATCAGACTTCCGGTTTCGGAGATATATAGGCCAGAATGATTTTAGTGAACGATTTTTTTAAAATCAACGGTACACTTTATCAACATGATTTCTTTAACAGTAGAAAGATCTTATCCAGATCTACTTGGGGGAAAAATTTCATACCGATCTGACTTCCGGTTCCGGAGATTTACAGGATTGAATGATTTTAGTTAACGATTTTTTACAAATTAACGGTACACCCCATCAACGTGAAATTTGCAGCAGTGGAAAGACCTCATCCATATCTACCTGCAGAAAAAATTTCATACCGATCTGACATTTGATGTTGGAGATTCCGCCTTATTACCTTTGTTACTAGCGTAACATAGGTATTAGAATCGATTTTCACACGTCCTGCCGTCTGCGACCGATAGCCATCCACACAAGCTATCTCACCTGTATAAAACATTCTCAATCGATAGAACTCGGCGCGATCTGGCTCGACAGTTTAATTACGACACCGTAGAATCAAATTGAATATGAAAAATCGACCCAGCCAGGTGAAATTTGCTGATGTCTGTATGTGCGTCTGTGGACGCGTTTCATCTAGGCAAGCTTTTTTCGAGATGGCTCATGCGATCAATATGGTTGATATCTCGTTCGATAGGCCCCATTGCGCCATTGATCGCTATTGAATTTTTTCTCGATCAGACTTCCGGTTTCGGAGATATATAGGCCAGAATGATTTTAGTGAACGATTTTTTTAAAATCAACGGTACACTTTATCAACATGATTTCTTTAACAGTAGAAAGATCTTATCCAGATCTACTTGGGGGAAAAATTTCATACCGATCTGACTTCCGGTTCCGGAGATTTACAGGATTGAATGATTTTAGTTAGCGATTTTTTACAAATTAACGGTACACCCCATCAACGTGAAATTTGCAGCAGTGGAAAGACCTCATCCATATCTACCTGCAGAAAAAATTTCATACCGATTTGACATTTGATGTTGGAGATTCCGCCTTATTACCTTTGTTACTAGCGTAACATAGGTATTAGAATCGATTTTCACACGTCCTGCCGTCTGCGACCGATAGCCATCCACACAAGCTATCTCACCTGTATAAAACATTCTCAATCGATAGAACTCGGCGCGATCTGGCTCGACAGTTTAATTACGACACCGTAGAATCAAATTGAATATGAAAAATCGACCCAGCCAGGTGAAATTTGCTGATGTCTGTATGTGCGTCTGTGGACGCGTTTCATCTAGGCAAGCTTTTTTCGAGATGGCTCATGCGATCAATATGGTTGATATCTCGTTCGATAGGCCCCATTGCGCCATTGATCGCTATTGAATTTTTTCTCGATCAGACTTCCGGTTTCGGAGATATATAGGCCAGAATGATTTTAGTGAACGATTTTTTTAAAATCAACGGTACACTTTATCAACATGATTTCTTTAACAGTAGAAAGATCTTATCCAGATCTACTTGGGGGAAAAATTTCATACCGATCTGACTTCCGGTTCCGGAGATTTACAGGATTGAATGATTTTAGTTAACGATTTTTTACAAATTAACGGTACACCCCATCAACGTGAAATTTGCAGCAGTGGAAAGACCTCATCCATATCTACCTGCAGAAAAAATTTCATACCGATCTGACATTTGATGTTGGAGATTCCGCCTTATTACCTTTGTTACTAGCGTAACATAGGTATTAGAATCGATTTTCACACGTCCTGCCGTCTGCGACCGATAGCCATCCACACAAGCTATCTCACCTGTATAAAACATTCTC
Organism: Ochlerotatus camptorhynchus; assembly: GCF_037179485.1. Taxonomy (NCBI): domain Eukaryota; kingdom Metazoa; phylum Arthropoda; class Insecta; order Diptera; family Culicidae; genus Ochlerotatus; species Ochlerotatus camptorhynchus. Next base: position 13,020 of record NW_027041372.1, read on the forward strand.
AATCGATAGAACTCGGCGCGATCTGGCTCGACAGTTTAATTACGACACCGTAGAATCAAATTGAATATGAAAAATCGACCCAGCCAGGTGAAATTTGCTGATGTCTGTATGTGCGTCTGTGGACGCGTTTCATCTAGGCAAGCTTTTTTCGAGATGGCTCATGCGATCAATATGGTTGATATCTCGTTCGATAGGCCCCATTGCGCCATTGATCGCTATTGAATTTTTTCTCGATCAGACTTCCGGTTTCGGAGATATATAGGCCAGAATGATTTTAGTGAACGATTTTTTTAAAATCAACGGTACACTTTATCAACATGATTTCTTTAACAGTAGAAAGATCTTATCCAGATCTACTTGGGGGAAAAATTTCATACCGATCTGACTTCCGGTTCCGGAGATTTACAGGATTGAATGATTTTAGTTAGCGATTTTTTACAAATTAACGGTACACCCCATCAACGTGAAATTTGCAGCAGTGGAAAGACCTCATCCATATCTACCTGCAGAAAAAATTTCATACCGATTTGACATTTGATGTTGGAGATTCCGCCTTATTACCTTTGTTACTAGCGTAACATAGGTATTAGAATCGATTTTCACACGTCCTGCCGTCTGCGACCGATAGCCATCCACACAAGCTATCTCACCTGTATAAAACATTCTCAATCGATAGAACTCGGCGCGATCTGGCTCGACAGTTTAATTACGACACCGTAGAATCAAATTGAATATGAAAAATCGACCCAGCCAGGTGAAATTTGCTGATGTCTGTATGTGCGTCTGTGGACGCGTTTCATCTAGGCAAGCTTTTTTCGAGATGGCTCATGCGATCAATATGGTTGATATCTCGTTCGATAGGCCCCATTGCGCCATTGATCGCTATTGAATTTTTTCTCGATCAGACTTCCGGTTTCGGAGATATATAGGCCAGAATGATTTTAGTGAACGATTTTTTTAAAATCAACGGTACACTTTATCAACATGATTTCTTTAACAGTAGAAAGATCTTATCCAGATCTACTTGGGGGAAAAATTTCATACCGATCTGACTTCCGGTTCCGGAGATTTACAGGATTGAATGATTTTAGTTAACGATTTTTTACAAATTAACGGTACACCCCATCAACGTGAAATTTGCAGCAGTGGAAAGACCTCATCCATATCTACCTGCAGAAAAAATTTCATACCGATCTGACATTTGATGTTGGAGATTCCGCCTTATTACCTTTGTTACTAGCGTAACATAGGTATTAGAATCGATTTTCACACGTCCTGCCGTCTGCGACCGATAGCCATCCACACAAGCTATCTCACCTGTATAAAACATTCTCAATCGATAGAACTCGGCGCGATCTGGCTCGACAGTTTAATTACGACACCGTAGAATCAAATTGAATATGAAAAATCGACCCAGCCAGGTGAAATTTGCTGATGTCTGTATGTGCGTCTGTGGACGCGTTTCATCTAGGCAAGCTTTTTTCGAGATGGCTCATGCGATCAATATGGTTGATATCTCGTTCGATAGGCCCCATTGCGCCATTGATCGCTATTGAATTTTTTCTCGATCAGACTTCCGGTTTCGGAGATATATAGGCCAGAATGATTTTAGTGAACGATTTTTTTAAAATCAACGGTACACTTTATCAACATGATTTCTTTAACAGTAGAAAGATCTTATCCAGATCTACTTGGGGGAAAAATTTCATACCGATCTGACTTCCGGTTCCGGAGATTTACAGGATTGAATGATTTTAGTTAGCGATTTTTTACAAATTAACGGTACACCCCATCAACGTGAAATTTGCAGCAGTGGAAAGACCTCATCCATATCTACCTGCAGAAAAAATTTCATACCGATTTGACATTTGATGTTGGAGATTCCGCCTTATTACCTTTGTTACTAGCGTAACATAGGTATTAGAATCGATTTTCACACGTCCTGCCGTCTGCGACCGATAGCCATCCACACAAGCTATCTCACCTGTATAAAACATTCTCAATCGATAGAACTCGGCGCGATCTGGCTCGACAGTTTAATTACGACACCGTAGAATCAAATTGAATATGAAAAATCGACCCAGCCAGGTGAAATTTGCTGATGTCTGTATGTGCGTCTGTGGACGCGTTTCATCTAGGCAAGCTTTTTTCGAGATGGCTCATGCGATCAATATGGTTGATATCTCGTTCGATAGGCCCCATTGCGCCATTGATCGCTATTGAATTTTTTCTCGATCAGACTTCCGGTTTCGGAGATATATAGGCCAGAATGATTTTAGTGAACGATTTTTTTAAAATCAACGGTACACTTTATCAACATGATTTCTTTAACAGTAGAAAGATCTTATCCAGATCTACTTGGGGGAAAAATTTCATACCGATCTGACTTCCGGTTCCGGAGATTTACAGGATTGAATGATTTTAGTTAACGATTTTTTACAAATTAACGGTACACCCCATCAACGTGAAATTTGCAGCAGTGGAAAGACCTCATCCATATCTACCTGCAGAAAAAATTTCATACCGATCTGACATTTGATGTTGGAGATTCCGCCTTATTACCTTTGTTACTAGCGTAACATAGGTATTAGAATCGATTTTCACACGTCCTGCCGTCTGCGACCGATAGCCATCCACACAAGCTATCTCACCTGTATAAAACATTCTCAATCTATAAAGCCCAATCGATTCCCAATTTAATCTAGGCAAGATTTTTTCGAGATGGCTTATTCGATCAATATGGTTGATACGTGCATGTCCCCTGTTTTTTTTTTTTTTTTTTTTTTTTTAAGTCGGAAGAAGGCTTTATGTTTAGTTTGGGCGTTATGATGAGAAGAAGAAATCGTACGCAAAATCGTGGAATGTAGGGGAGAATAGTCCATAATGCACCCCTGGGGTAAAATGGCCCCGTGCAGTTTTTCGATGCTTATCCATTACTATTTCTGGAAATATCATGTGCCAGAATGTTAGTTCAAGCACTGAACTAGCAATGTTGATTTTTAAATTCATGAATTGATAATCGGAAAACTATGAAAAACAGCGCAGGGCCATTTTTTCGCCAGGGGTGCGTTTTGAACCATCCTACCCTACGTATTCCAATAGACCTTTTCGATGCTAAATCGTCTTTCTCTATCTATCACACATGTATGAATCGACGGTGTATTTTCCCACTAATCTGTTTCCCTCTTGCTTGCACTCGTTGGACTTAAATGGTACAGTAGTGTGCGCCGAATAGACGTCGAGAAGCTCTATAAGACCAGTCAGATGTTGTCTCTTCAAATTTGTGCACGGCCGATGAGATCAACCCAAATAAAAGCTTCAATAATCTGCTGGAAAATGAGTTAAATCTACGAAAATTTTACACAGTCTAGTAGTAGTACCAATAGACCTAGAAAATCCAATCGTTGGTGTTATCACATTCTGGCATTTTTTCCTTGAAAAAGCGCGAAAAAACTGGAAAAACATGAAGTAAGATCTACTCATTTCCATTAGAAGTAGGGCTAAACAATATAGAGGAAACTAGATTGTAACATCAAAAAGCTCTATACATCTAAAGTGGACGTTACACATGTCAATATATTCACAAGGAGGATAGTGTAACTGGCGCTTTAAACCTTGGTCTATAAATCACACTTATTTTTAAAAATCACTATTGGAACTGCTACATCGTGAAACAAACCTGGAAACTCTGACCGACCAGTCCCTCTGGCGTAGCTGTTGGGGGTGCCGCAGGCAATGGTGCCACATTTTTTCGAATTTTATTCTGTATTCTCACGGAACATTTGAAAAGGGCCTATCCTCGGCCTCTAATTTCTCGCTAAACTCACAAGACAGTTCGACAGAAGATGATGTTAGCTTTATAGTCGCTATATTCATAGCCTGGCGAAGAGAATCTCGGGAACCAATTGAGCTGTCAAATAGCTGTTTGACCAATTGAGCTGTCAAATCACGACCAACAACAGAAAAGAGCACATCAGCTATTGCGAACAAAACTAAAGGCTCGCCTACGCAAACTAAGACCATCTTTGGGGAAACTTTCCTCTATCCGATGAAACCTGTAATTTGCGTTCGATTGGGGAGGAAAGAATAATCAACGTTTTGTTTATAAAACTTGATAGTACCATTTCAATTGTTGGTCTACAATATATTGAATTTGTTCCGCTTTTTGATAGATCGAAATTCTATCCGCCAGACTATAAATATAGCGACTATAGTTAGGTTGCACCTGAATCAACACACTGAATGGGAAATTCATTTGCAGTCGGGCTATTTGCGAAAAGGAAAACCGATGAAGAGATTATGATTATTTAACTTTATTGGTTCGTCAAATATTATTGCAATATAATAAGATTGTATATAATAAGTTTGTTCTTAAAGTATGTAGAGCACAATAAAACAGATTAAGTATAAGTCATAAAGCTCTGATTTATGATTTGGACTCCAATTCAAACTAGCAATTGCTGTTTTGTATGCAGCAATTGAGCAGTGCAGAAACTGAGACTAATAAAAAAATCCATTAATGCCTCGTATATGTCTGGATAATATAAAAAACGAGATTATACTGGGTAACAAAGGTTCTATTCACCTGCCCGGTGGATCAATTTGGGTTTTAACAGAGATAAATCGATTTAAAGATTTTCATACTCGCCAGCCTGAAAATTATGGGTTGGGACATGTTTTTGTACGACAAAAATTTTTGACACCTAAAATCCCTCCAAATCTCGATTAGAGCCATATTAACGGAGATAAATCGATTTAAAGATTTTCATACCCACCAGCCTGAAAATTATGGGTTGGGACATGTTTTTGTACGACAAAAATTTTTGACACCTAAAATCCCTCCAAATCTTGATTAGAGCCATATTAACGGAGATAAATCGATTTAAAGATTTTCATACTCGCCAGCCTGAAAATTATGGGTTGGGACATGTTTTTGTAGGAAAATTTTTTTTGACACCTAAAATCCCTCCAAATCTCGATTAGAGCCATATTAACGGAGATAAATCGATTTAAAGATTGTCATACCCACCAGCCTGAAAATTATGGGTTGGGACATGTTTTTGTAGGAAAATTTTTTTTTACACCTAAAATCCCTCAAAATCTCGATTAGAGCCATATTAACGGAGATAAATCGATTTAAAGATTTTCATACTCGCCAGCCTGAAAATTATGGGTTGGGACATGTTTTTGTACGACAAAAAATTTTGACACCTAAAATCCCTCCAAATCTCGATTAGAGCCATATTAACGGAGATAAATCGATTTAAAGATTGTCATACCCACCAGCCTGAAAATTATGGGTTGGGACATGTTTTTGTAGGAAAATTTTTTTTGACACCTAAAATCCCTCAAAATCTCGATTAGAGCCATATTAACGGAGATAAATCGATTTAAAGATTTTCATACTCGCCAGCCTGAAAATTATGGGTTGGGACATGTTTTTGTACGACAAAAATTTTTGACACCTAAAATCCCTCCAAATCTCGATTAGAGCCATATTAACGGAGATAAATCGATTTAAAGATTTTCATACCCACCAGCCTGAAAATTATGGGTTGGGACATGTTTTTGTACGACAAAAATTTTTGACACCTAAAATCCCTCCAAATCTTGATTAGAGCCATATTAACGGAGATAAATCGATTTAAAGATTTTCATACTCGCCAGCCTGAAAATTATGGGTTGGGACATGTTTTTGTACGACAAAAATTTTTGACACCTAAAATCCCTCCAAATCTCGATTAGAGCCATATTAACGGAGATAAATCGATTTAAAGATTTTCATACCCACCAGCCTGAAAATTATGGGTTGGGACATGTTTTTGTACGACAAAAATTTTTGACACCTAAAATCCCTCCAAATCTCGATTAGAGCCATATTAACGGAGATAAATCGATTTAAAGATTTTCATACCCACCAGCCTGAAAATTATGGGTTGGGACATGTTTTTGTAGGAAAAATTTTTTTGACACCTAAAATCCCTCCAAATCTCGATTAGAGCCATATTAACGGAGATAAATCGATTTAAAGATTTTCATACTCGCCAGCCTGAAAATTATGGGTTGGGACATGTTTTTGTACGACAAAAATTTTTGACACCTAAAATCCCTCCAAATCTCGATTAGAGCCATATTAACGGAGATAAATCGATTTAAAGATTTTCATACCCACCAGCCTGAAAATTATGGGTTGGGACATGTTTTTGTACGACAAAAATTTTTGACACCTAAAATCCCTCCAAATCTTGATTAGAGCCATATTAACGGAGATAAATCGATTTAAAGATTTTCATACTCGCCAGCCTGAAAATTATGGGTTGGGACATGTTTTTGTACGACAAAAATTTTTGACACCTAAAATCCCTCCAAATCTCGATTAGAGCCATATTAACGGAGATAAATCGATTTAAAGATTTTCATACCCACCAGCCTGAAAATTATGGGTTGGGACATGTTTTTGTACGACAAAAATTTTTGACACCTAAAATCCCTCCAAATCTCGATTAGAGCCATATTAACGGAGATAAATCGATTTAAAGATTTTCATACCCACCAGCCTGAAAATTATGGGTTGGGACATGTTTTTGTAGGAAAATTTTTTTTGACACCTAAAATCCCTCCAAATCTCGATTAGAGCCATATTAACGGAGATAAATCGATTTAAAGATTTTCATACTCGCCAGCCTGAAAATTATGGGTTGGGACATGTTTTTGTACGACAAAAATTTTTGACACCTAAAATCCCTCCAAATCTCGATTAGAGCCATATTAACGGAGATAAATCGATTTAAAGATTTTCATACCCACCAGCCTGAAAATTATGGGTTGGGACATGTTTTTGTACGACAAAAATTTTTGACACCTAAAATCCCTCCAAATCTTGATTAGAGCCATATTAACGGAGATAAATCGATTTAAAGATTTTCATACTCGCCAGCCTGAAAATTATGGGTTGGGACATGTTTTTGTACGACAAAAATTTTTGACACCTAAAATCCCTCCAAATCTCGATTAGAGCCATATTAACGGAGATAAATCGATTTAAAGATTTTCATACCCACCAGCCTGAAAATTATGGGTTGGGACATGTTTTTGTACGACAAAAATTTTTGACACCTAAAATCCCTCCAAATCTCGATTAGAGCCATATTAACGGAGATAAATCGATTTAAAGATTTTCATACCCACCAGCCTGAAAATTATGGGTTGGGACATGTTTTTGTAGGAAAATTTTTTTTGACACCTAAAATCCCTCCAAATCTCGATTAGAGCCATATTAACGGAGATAAATCGATTTAAAGATTTTCATACTCGCCAGCCTGAAAATTATGGGTTGGGACATGTTTTTGTACGACAAAAATTTTTGACACCTAAAATCCCTCCAAATCTTGATTAGAGCCATATTAACGGAGATAAATCGATTTAAAGATTTTCATACTCGCCAGCCTGAAAATTATGGGTTGGGACATGTTTTTGTACGACAAAAATTTTTGACACCTAAAATCCCTCCAAATCTCGATTAGAGCCATATTAACGGAGATAAATCGATTTAAAGATTGTCATACCCACCAGCCTGAAAATTATGGGTTGGGACATGTTTTTGTAGGAAAATTTTTTTTGACACCTAAAATCCCTCAAAATCTCGATTAGAGCCATATTAACGGAGATAAATCGATTTAAAGATTTTCATACTCGCCAGCCTGAAAATTATGGGTTGGGACATGTTTTTGTACGACAAAAATTTTTGACACCTAAAATCCCTCCAAATCTCGATTAGAGCCATATTAACGGAGATAAATCGATTTAAAGATTTTCATACCCACCAGCCTGAAAATTATGGGTTGGGACATGTTTTTGTACGACAAAAATTTTTGACACCTAAAATCCCTCCAAATCTCGATTAGAGCCATATTAACGGAGATAAATCGATTTAAAGATTTTCATACCCACCAGCCTGAAAATTATGGGTTGGGACATGTTTTTGTACGACAAAAATTTTTGACACCTAAAATCCCTCCAAATCTTGATTAGAGCCATATTAACGGAGATAAATCGATTTAAAGATTTTCATACTCGCCAGCCTGAAAATTATGGGTTGGGACATGTTTTTGTACGACAAAAATTTTTGACACCTAAAATCCCTCCAAATCTCGATTAGAGCCATATTAACGGAGATAAATCGATTTAAAGAGTGTCATACCCACCAGCCTGAAAATTATGGGTTGGGACATGTTTTTGTAGGAAAATTTTTTTTGACACCTAAAATCCCTCAAAATCTCGATTAGAGCCATATTAACGGAGATAAATCGATTTAAAGATTTTCATACTCGCCAGCCTGAAAATTATGGGTTGGGACATGTTTTTGTACGACAAAAATTTTTGACACCTAAAATCCCTCCAAATCTCGATTAGAGCCATATTAACGGAGATAAATCGATTTAAAGATTTTCATACCCACCAGCCTGAAAATTATGGGTTGGGACATGTTTTTGTACGACAAAAATTTTTGACACCTAAAATCCCTCCAAATCTTGATTAGAGCCATATTAACGGAGATAAATCGATTTAAAGATTTTCATACTCGCCAGCCTGAAAATTATGGGTTGGGACATGTTTTTGTACGACAAAAATTTTTGACACCTAAAATCCCTCCAAATCTCGATTAGAGCCATATTAACGGAGATAAATCGATTTAAAGATTTTCATACCCACCAGCCTGAAAATTATGGGTTGGGACATGTTTTTGTACGACAAAAATTTTTGACACCTAAAATCCCTCCAAATCTCGATTAGAGCCATATTAACGGAGATAAATCGATTTAAAGATTTTCATACCCACCAGCCTGAAAATTATGGGTTGGGACATGTTTTTGTAGGAAAATTTTTTTTGACACCTAAAATCCCTCCAAATCTCGATTAGAGCCATATTAACGGAGATAAATCGATTTAAAGATTTTCATACTCGCCAGCCTGAAAATTATGGGTTGGGACATGTTTTTGTACGACAAAAATTTTTGACACCTAAAATCCCTCCAAATCTCGATTAGAGCCATATTAACGGAGATAAATCGATTTAAAGATTTTCATACCCACCAGCCTGAAAATTATGGGTTGGGACATGTTTTTGTACGACAAAAATTTTTGACACCTAAAATCCCTCCAAATCTCGATTAGAGCCATATTAACGGAGATAAATCGATTTAAAGATTTTCATACCCACCAGCCTGAAAATTATGGGTTGGGACATGTTTTTGTACGACAAAAATTTTTGACACCTAAAATCCCTCCAAATCTTGATTAGAGCCATATTAACGGAGATAAATCGATTTAAAGATTTTCATACTCGCCAGCCTGAAAATTATGGGTTGGGACATGTTTTTGTACGACAAAAATTTTTGACACCTAAAATCCCTCCAAATCTCGATTAGAGCCATATTAACGGAGATAAATCGATTTAAAGATTGTCATACCCACCAGCCTGAAAATTATGGGTTGGGACATGTTTTTGTAGGAAAATTTTTTTTGACACCTAAAATCCCTCAAAATCTCGATTAGAGCCATATTAACGGAGATAAATCGATTTAAAGATTTTCATACTCGCCAGCCTGAAAATTATGGGTTGGGACATGTTTTTGTACGACAAAAATTTTTGACACCTAAAATCCCTCCAAATCTCGATTAGAGCCATATTAACGGAGATAAATCGATTTAAAGATTTTCATACCCACCAGCCTGAAAATTATGGGTTGGGACATGTTTTTGTACGACAAAAATTTTTGACACCTAAAATCCCTCCAAATCTCGATTAGAGCCATATTAACGGAGATAAATCGATTTAAAGATTTTCATACCCACCAGCCTGAAAATTATGGGTTGGGACATGTTTTTGTACGACAAAAATTTTTGACACCTAAAATCCCTCCAAATCTTGATTAGAGCCATATTAACGGAGATAAATCGATTTAAAGATTTTCATACTCGCCAGCCTGAAAATTATGGGTTGGGACATGTTTTTGTACGACAAAAATTTTTGACACCTAAAATCCCTCCGAATCTCGATTAGAGCCATATTAACGGAGATAAATCGATTTAAAGAGTGTCATACCCACCAGCCTGAAAATTATGGGTTGGGACATGTTTTTGTAGGAAAATTTTTTTTGACACCTAAAATCCCTCAAAATCTCGATTAGAGCCATATTAACGGAGATAAATCGATTTAAAGATTTTCATACTCGCCAGCCTGAAAATTATGGGTTGGGACATGTTTTTGTACGACAAAAATTTTTGACACCTAAAATCCCTCCAAATCTCGATTAGAGCCATATTAACGGAGATAAATCGATTTAAAGATTTTCATACCCACCAGCCTGAAAATTATGGGTTGGGACATGTTTTTGTACGACAAAAATTTTTGACACCTAAAATCCCTCCAAATCTTGATTAGAGCCATATTAACGGAGATAAATCGATTTAAAGATTTTCATACCCACCAGCCTGAAAATTATGGGTTGGGACATGTTTTCGTACGAAAACAATTTTTGACACCTAAAATCCCTCCAAATCTCGATTAGAGCCATATTAACGGAGATAAATCGATTTAAAGATTTTCATACCCACCAGCCTGAAAATTATGGGTTGGGACATGTTTTTGTACGACAAAAATTTTTGACACCTAAAATCCCTCCAAATCTTGATTAGAGCCATATTAACGGAGATAAATCGATTTAAAGATTTTCATACTCGCCAGCCTGAAAATTATGGGTTGGGACATGTTTTTGTACGACAAAAATTTTTGACACCTAAAATCCCTCCAAATCTCGATTAGAGCCATATTAACGGAGATAAATCGATTTAAAGATTTTCATACTCGCCAGCCTGAAAATTATGGGTTGGGACATGTTTTTGTACGACAAAAATTTTTGACACCTAAAATCCCTCCAAATCTCGATTAGAGCCATATTAACGGAGATAAATCGATTTAAAGATTTTCATACCCACCAGCCTGAAAATTATGGGTTGGGACATGTTTTTGTACGACAAAAATTTTTGACACCTAAAATCCCTCCAAATCTTGATTAGAGCCATATTAACGGAGATAAATCGATTTAAAGATTTTCATACTCGCCAGCCTGAAAATTATGGGTTGGGACATGTTTTTGTACGACAAAAATTTTTGACACCTAAAATCCCTCCAAATCTCGATTAGAGCCATATTAACGGAGATAAATCGATTTAAAGAGTGTCATACCCACCAGCCTGAAAATTATGGGTTGGGACATGTTTTTGTACGACAAAATTTTTTGACACCTAAAATCCCTCCAAATCTCGATTAGAGCCATATTAACGGAGATAAATCGATTTAAAGATTTTCATACCCACCAGCCTGAAAATTATGGGTTGGGACATGTTTTCGTACGAAAACAATTTTTGACACCTAAAATCCCTCCAAATCTCGATTAGAGCCATATTAACGGAGATAAATCGATTTAAAGATTTTCATACCCACCAGCCTGAAAATTATGGGTTGGGACATGTTTTTGTACGACAAAAATTTTTGACACCTAAAATCCCTCCAAATCTCGATTAGAGCCATATTAACGGAGATAAATCGATTTAAAGATTTTCATACCCACCAGCCTGAAAATTATGGGTTGGGACATGTTTTTGTAGGAAAATTTTTTTTGACACCTAAAATCCCTCCAAATCTCGATTAGAGCCATATTAACGGAGATAAATCGATTTAAAGATTTTCATACCCACCAGCCTGAAAATTATGGGTTGGGACATGTTTTCGTACGAAAACAATTTTTGACACCTAAAATCCCTCCAAATCTCGATTAGAGCCATATTAACGGAGATAAATCGATTTAAAGATTTTCATACCCACCAGCCTGAAAATTATGGGTTGGGACATGTTTTTGTACGACAAAAATTTTTGACACCTAAAATCCCTCCAAATCTTGATTAGAGCCATATTAACGGAGATAAATCGATTTAAAGATTTTCATACTCGCCAGCCTGAAAATTATGGGTTAGGACATGTTTTTGTACGACAAAAATTTTTGACACCTAAAATCCCTCCAAATCTCGATTAGAGCCATATTAACGGAGATAAATCGATTTAAAGATTTTCATACTCGCCAGCCTGAAAATTATGGGTTAGGACATGTTTTTGTACGACAAAATTTTTTGACACCTAAAATCCCTCCAAATCTCGATTAGAGCCATATTAACGGAGATAAATCGATTTAAAGATTTTCATACCCACCAGCCTGAAAATTATGGGTTGGGACATGTTTTTGTACGACAAAAATTTTTGACACCTAAAATCCCTCCAAATCTCGATTAGAGCCATATTAACGGAGATAAATCGATTTAAAGATTTTCATACCCACCAGCCTGAAAATTATGGGTTGGGACATGTTTTTGTACGACAAAAATTTTTGACACCTAAAATCCCTCCAAATCTCGATTAGAGCCATATTAACGGAGATAAATCGATTTAAAGATTTTCATACCCACCAGCCTGAAAATTATGGGTTGGGACATGTTTTTGTACGACAAAAATTTTTGACACCTAAAATCCCTCCAAATCTCGATTAGAGCCATATTAACGGAGATAAATCGATTTAAAGATTTTCATACCCACCAGCCTGAAAATTATGGGTTGGGACATGTTTTTGTACGACAAAAATTTTTGACACCTAAAATCCCTCCAAATCTCGATTAGAGCCATATTAACGGAGATAAATCGATTTAAAGATTTTCATACCCACCAGCCTGAAAATTATGGGTTGGGACATGTTTTTGTACGACAAAAATTTTTGACACCTAAAATCCCTCCAAATCTCGATTAGAGCCATATTAACGGAGATAAATCGATTTAAAGATTTTCATACTCGCCAGCCTGAAAATTGTGGGGTAGGACATGTTTTTGTACGACAAAAATTTTTGACACCTAAAATCCCTCCAAATCTCGATTAGAGCCATATTAACGGAGATAAATCGTTTTAAAGATTTTCATACCCACCAGCCTGAAAATAATGGGTTGGGACATGTTTTTGTACGACAAAAATTTTTGACACCTAAAATCCCTCCAAATCTCGATTAGAGCCATATTAACGGAGATAAATCGATTTAAAGATTTTCATACCCACCAGCCTGAAAATTATGGGTTGGGACATGTTTTTGTAGGAAAATTTTTTTTGACACCTAAAATCCCTCCAAATCTCGATTAGAGCCATATTAACGGAGATAAATCGATTTAAAGATTTTCATACCCACCAGCCTGAAAATTATGGGTTGGGACATGTTTTCGTACGAAAACAATTTTTGACACCTAAAATCCCTCCAAATCTCGATTAGAGCCATATTAACGGAGATAAATCGATTTAAAGATTTTCATACCCACCAGCCTGAAAATTATGGGTTGGGACATGTTTTTGTACGACAAAAATTTTTGACACCTAAAATCCCTCCAAATCTCGATTAGAGCCATATTAACGGAGATAAATCGATTTAAAGATTTTCATACCCACCAGCCTGAAAATTATGGGTTGGGACATGTTTTTGTACGACAAAAATTTTTGACACCTAAAATCCCTCCAAATCTCGATTAGAGCCATATTAACGGAGATAAATCGATTTAAAGATTTTCATACCCACCAGCCTGAAAATTATGGGTTGGGACATGTTTTTGTACGACAAAAATTTTTGACACCTAAAATCCCTCCAAATCTCGATTAGAGCCATATTAACGGAGATAAATCGATTTAAAGATTTTCATACCCACCAGCCTGAAAATTATGGGTTGGGACATGTTTTTGTACGACAAAAATTTTTGACACCTAAAATCCCTCCAAATCTCGATTAGAGCCATATTAACGGAGATAAATCGATTTAAAGATTTTCATACTCGCCAGCCTGAAAATTGTGGGGTAGGACATGTTTTTGTACGACAAAAATTTTTGACACCTAAAATCCCTCCAAATCTCGATTAGAGCCATATTAACGGAGATAAATCGATTTAAAGATTTTCATACCCACCAGCCTGAAAATTATGGGTTGGGACATGTTTTTGTACGACAAAAATTTTTGACACCTAAAATCCCTCCAAATCTTGATTAGAGCCATATTAACGGAGATAAATCGATTTAAAGATTTTCATACTCGCCAGCCTGAAAATTATGGGTTAGGACATGTTTTTGTACGACAAAATTTTTTGACACCTAAAATCCCTCCAAATCTCGATTAGAGCCATATTAACGGAGATAAATCGATTTAAAGATTTTCATACTCGCCAGCCTGAAAATTGTGGGGTAGGACATGTTTTTGTACGACAAAAATTTTTGACACCTAAAATCCCTCCAAATCTCGATTAGAGCCATATTAACGGAGATAAATCGATTTAAAGATTTTCATACCCACCAGCCTGAAAATTATGGGTTGGGACATGTTTTTGTACGACAAAAATTTTTGACACCTAAAATCCCTCCAAATCTCGATTAGAGCCATATTAACGGAGATAAATCGATTTAAAGATTTTCATACCCACCAGCCTGAAAATTATGGGTTGGGACATGTTTTTGTACGACAAAAATTTTTGACACCTAAAATCCCTCCAAATCTCGATTAGAGCCATATTAACGGAGATAAATCGATTTAAAGATTTTCATACCCACCAGCCTGAAAATTATGGGTTGGGACATGTTTTTGTACGACAAAAATTTTTGACACCTAAAATCCCTCCAAATCTCGATTAGAGCCATATTAACGGAGATAAATCGATTTAAAGATTTTCATACTCGCCAGCCTGAAAATTATGGGTTAGGACATGTTTTTGTACGACAAAATTTTTTGACACCTAAAATCCCTCCAAATCTCGATTAGAGCCATATTAACGGAGATAAATCGATTTAAAGATTTTCATACCCACCAGCCTGAAAATTATGGGTTGGGACATGTTTTTGTACGACAAAAATGTTTGACACCTAAAATCCCTCCAAATCTCGATTAGAGCCATATTAACGGAGATAAATCGATTTAAAGATTTTCATACTCGCCAGCCTGAAAATTATGGGTTGGGACATGTTTTTGTACGACAAAAATTTTTGACACCTAAAATTCCTCCAAATCTCGATTAGAGCCATATTAACGGAGATAAATCGATTTAAAGATTTTCATACTCGCCAGCCTGAAAATTATGGGTTGGGACATGTTTTTGTACGACAATAATTTTTGACACCTAAAATCCCTCCAAATCTCGATTAGAGCCATATTAACGGAGATAAATCGATTTAAAGATTTTCATACTCGCCAGCCTGAAAATTATGGGGTAGGACATGTTTTTGTACGAAAAAAATTTTTGACACCTAAAATCCCTCCAAATCTCGATTAGAGCCATATTAACGGAGATAAATCGATTTAAAGATTTTCATACTCGCCAGCCTGAAAATTGTGGGGTAGGACATGTTTTTGTACGACAAAAATTTTTGACACCTAAAATCCCTCCAAATCTCGATTAGAGCCATATTAACGGAGATAAATCGATTTAAAGATTTTCATACCCACCAGCCTGAAAATTATGGGTTGGGACATGTTTTTGTACGACAAAAATTTTTGACACCTAAAATCCCTCCAAATCTTGATTAGAGCCATATTAACGGAGATAAATCGATTTAAAGATTTTCATACTCGCCAGCCTGAAAATTATGGGTTAGGACATGTTTTTGTACGACAAAAATTTTTGACACCTAAAATCCCTCCAAATCTCGATTAGAGCCATATTAACGGAGATAAATCGATTTAAAGATTTTCATACTCGCCAGCCTGAAAATTATGGGTTAGGACATGTTTTTGTACGACAAAATTTTTTGACACCTAAAATCCCTCCAAATCTCGATTAGAGCCATATTAACGGAGATAAATCGATTTAAAGATTTTCATACCCACCAGCCTGAAAATTATGGGTTGGGACATGTTTTTGTACGACAAAAATGTTTGACACCTAAAATCCCTCCAAATCTCGATTAGAGCCATATTAACGGAGATAAATCGATTTAAAGATTTTCATACTCGCCAGCCTGAAAATTATGGGTTGGGACATGTTTTTGTACGACAAAAATTTTTGACACCTAAAATCCCTCCAAATCTCGATTAGAGCCATATTAACGGAGATAAATCGATTTAAAGATTTTCATACTCGCCAGCCTGAAAATTATGGGGTAGGACATGTTTTTGTACGAAAAAAATTTTTGACACCTAAAATCCCTCCAAATCTCGATTAGAGCCATATTAACGGAGATATATCGATTTAAAGATTTTCATACTCGCCAGCCTGAAAATTATGGGGTAGGACATGTTTTTGTACGACAAAAATTTTTGACACCTAAAATCCCTCCAAATCTCGATTAGAGCCATATTAACGGAGATAAATCGATTTAAAGATTTTCATACTCGCCAGCCTGAAAATTATGGGTTGGGACATGTTTTTGTGCGACAAAAATTTTTGACACCTAAAATCCCTCCAAATCTCGATTAGAGCCATATTAACGGAGATAAATCGATTTAAAGATTTTCATACTCGCCAGCCTGAAAATTATGGGTTGGGACATGTTTTTGTACGACAAAAATTTTTGACACCTAAAATCCCTCCAAATCTCGATTAGAGCCATATTAACGGAGATAAATCGATTTAAAGATTTTCATACTCGCCAGCCTGAAAATTATGGGTTGGGACATGTTTTTGTACGACAAAAATTTTTGACGCCTAAAATCCCTCAAAATCTCGATTAGAGCCATATTAACGGAGATAAATCGATTTAAAGATTTTCATACTCGCCAGCCTGAAAATTATGGGTTGGGACATGTTTTTGTACGACAAAATTTTTTGACACCTAAAATCCCTCCAAATCTCGATTAGAGCCATATTAACGGAGATAAATCGATTTAAAGATTTTCATACTCGCCAGCCTGAAAATTATGGGTTGGGACATGTTTTTGTACGACAAAAATTTTTGACACCTAAAATCCCTCAAAATCTCGATTAGAGCCATATTAACGGAGATAAATCGATTTAAAGATTTTCATACTCGCCAGCCTGAAAATTATGGGTTGGGACATGTTTTTGTACGACAAAAATTTTTGACACCTAAAATCCCTCCAAATCTCGATTAGAGCCATATTAACGGAGATAAATCGATTTAAAGATTTTCATACTCGCCAGCCTGAAAATTATGGGTTGGGACATGTTTTTGTACGACAAAAATTTTTGACACCTAAAATCCCTCAAAATCTCGATTAGAGCCATATTAACGGAGATAAATCGATTTAAAGATTTTCATACTCGCCAGCCTGAAAATTATGGGTTGGGACATGTTTTTGTACGACAAAAATTTTTGACACCTAAAATCCCTCCAAATCTCGATTAGTGCCATATTAACGGAGATAAATCGATTTTAAGATTTTCATACTCGCCAGCCTGAAAATTATGGGTTGGGACATGTTTTTGTACGACAAAAATTTTTGACACCTAAAATCCCTCCAAATCTCCATTAGAGCCATATTAACGGAGATAAATCGATTTAAAGATTTTCATACTTGCCAGCCTGAAAATTATGGGTTGGGACATGTTTTTGTACGACAAAAATTTTTGACACCTAAAATCCCTCCAAATCTCGATTAGAGCCATATTAACGGAGATAAATCGATTTAAAGATTTTCATACTTGCCAGCCTGAAAATTATGGGTTGGGACATGTTTTTGTACGACAAAAAATTTTGACACCTAAAATCCCTCCAAATCTCGATTAGAGCCATATTAACGGAGATAAATCGATTTAAAGATTTTCATACCCACCAGCCTGAAAATTATGGGTTGGGACATGTTTTTGTACGACAAAAATTTTTGACACCTAAAATCCCTCCAAATCTCGATTAGAGCCATATTAACGGAGATAAATCGATTTAAAGATTTTCATACCCACCAGCCTGAAAATTATGGGTTGGGACATGTTTTTGTACGACAAAAATTTTTGACACCTAAAATCCCTCCAAATCTCGATTAGAGCCATATTAACGGAGATAAATCGATTTAAAGATTTTCATACCCACCAGCCTGAAAATTATGGGTTGGGACATGTTTTTGTACGACAAAAATTTTTGACACCTAAAATCCCTCCAAATCTCGATTAGAGCCATATTAACGGAGATAAATCGATTTAAAGATTTTCATACTCGCCAGCCTGAAAATTATGGGTTAGGACATGTTTTTGTACGACAAAAATTTTTGACACCTAAAATCCCTCCAAATCTCGATTAGAGCCATATTAACGGAGATAAATCGATTTAAAGATTTTCATACTCGCCAGCCTGAAAATTATGGGTTGGGACATGTTTTTGTACGACAAAAATTTTTGACACCTAAAATCCCTCCAAATCTCGATTAGAGCCATATTAACGGAGATAAATCGATTTAAAGATTTTCATACCCACCAGCCTGAAAATTATGGGTTGGGACATGTTTTTGTACGACAAAAATTTTTGACACCTAAAATCCCTCCAAATCTCGATTAGAGCCATATTAACGGAGATAAATCGATTTAAAGATTTTCATACCCACCAGCCTGAAAATTATGGGTTGGGACATGTTTTTGTACGACAAAAATTTTTGACACCTAAAATCCCTCCAAATCTCGATTAGAGCCATATTAACGGAGATAAATCGATTTAAAGATTTTCATACCCACCAGCCTGAAAATTATGGGTTGGGACATGTTTTTGTAGGAAAATTTTTTTTGACACCTAAAATCCCTCAAAATCTCGATTAGAGCCATATTAACGGAGATAAATCGATTTAAAGATTTTCATACTCGCCAGCCTGAAAATTATGGGTTGGGACATGTTTTTGTACGACAAAAATTTTTGACACCTAAAATCCCTCCAAATCTCGATTAGAGCCATATTAACGGAGATAAATCGATTTAAAGATTTTCATACTCGCCAGCCTGAAAATTATGGGTTGGGACATGTTTTTGTACGACAAAAATTTTTGACACCTAAAATCCCTCCAAATCTCGATTAGAGCCATATTAACGGAGATAAATCGATTTAAAGATTGTCATACCCACCAGCCTGAAAATTATGGGTTGGGACATGTTTTTGTAGGAAAATTTTTTTTGACACCTAAAATCCCTCAAAATCTCGATTAGAGCCATATTAACGGAGATAAATCGATTTAAAGATTTTCATACTCGCCAGCCTGAAAATTATGGGTTGGGACATGTTTTTGTACGACAAAAATTTTTGACACCTAAAATCCCTCCAAATCTCGATTAGAGCCATATTAACGGAGATAAATCGATTTAAAGATTTTCATACTCGCCAGCCTGAAAATTATGGGTTGGGACATGTTTTAGTACGACAAAAATTTTTGACACCTAAAATCCCTCCAAATCTCGATTAGAGCCATATTAACGGAGATAAATCGATTTAAAGATTTTCATACTCGCCAGCCTGAAAATTATGGGTTGGGACATGTTTTTGTACGACAAAAATTTTTGACACCTAAAATCCCTCCAAATCTCGATTAGAGCCATATTAACGGAGATAAATCGATTTAAAGATTTTCATACTCGCCAGCCTGAAAATTATGGGTTGGGACATGTTTTTGTACGACAAAAATTTTTGACACCTAAAATCCCTCCAAATCTCGATTAGAGCCATATTAACGGAGATAAATCGATTTAAAGATTGTCATACCCACCAGCCTGAAAATTATGGGTTGGGACATGTTTTTGTAGGAAAATTTTTTTTGACACCTAAAATCCCTCAAAATCTCGATTAGAGCCATATTAACGGAGATAAATCGATTTAAAGATTTTCATACTCGCCAGCCTGAAAATTATGGGTTGGGACATGTTTTTGTACGACAAAAAATTTTGACACCTAAAATCCCTCCAAATCTCGATTAGAGCCATATTAACGGAGATAAATCGATTTAAAGATTGTCATACCCACCAGCCTGAAAATTATGGGTTGGGACATGTTTTTGTAGGAAAATTTTTTTTGACACCTAAAATCCCTCAAAATCTCGATTAGAGCCATATTAACGGAGATAAATCGATTTAAAGATTTTCATACTCGCCAGCCTGAAAATTATGGGTTGGGACATGTTTTTGTACGACAAAAATTTTTGACACCTAAAATCCCTCCAAATCTCGATTAGAGCCATATTAACGGAGATAAATCGATTTAAAGATTTTCATACCCACCAGCCTGAAAATTATGGGTTGGGACATGTTTTTGTACGACAAAAATTTTTGACACCTAAAATCCCTCCAAATCTCGATTAGAGCCATATTAACGGAGATAAATCGATTTAAAGATTTTCATACTCGCCAGCCTGAAAATTATGGGTTGGGACATGTTTTTGTACGACAAAAATTTTTGACACCTAAAATCCCTCCAAATCTCGATTAGAGCCATATTAACGGAGATAAATCGATTTAAAGATTTTCATACTCGCCAGCCTGAAAATTATGGGTTGGGACATGTTTTTGTACGACAAAAATTTTTGACACCTAAAATCCCTCCAAATCTCGATTAGAGCCATATTAACGGAGATAAATCGATTTAAAGATTGTCATACCCACCAGCCTGAAAATTATGGGTTGGGACATGTTTTTGTAGGAAAATTTTTTTTGACACCTAAAATCCCTCAAAATCTCGATTAGAGCCATATTAACGGAGATAAATCGATTTAAAGATTTTCATACTCGCCAGCCTGAAAATTATGGGTTGGGACATGTTTTTGTACGACAAAAAATTTTGACACCTAAAATCCCTCCAAATCTCGATTAGAGCCATATTAACGGAGATAAATCGATTTAAAGATTGTCATACCCACCAGCCTGAAAATTATGGGTTGGGACATGTTTTTGTAGGAAAATTTTTTTTGACACCTAAAATCCCTCAAAATCTCGATTAGAGCCATATTAACGGAGATAAATCGATTTAAAGATTTTCATACTCGCCAGCCTGAAAATTATGGGTTGGGACATGTTTTTGTACGACAAAAATTTTTGACACCTAAAATCCCTCCAAATCTCGATTAGAGCCATATTAACGGAGATAAATCGATTTAAAGATTTTCATACCCACCAGCCTGAAAATTATGGGTTGGGACATGTTTTTGTACGACAAAAATTTTTGACACCTAAAATCCCTCCATATCTTGATTAGAGCCATATTAACGGAGATAAATCGATTTAAAGATTTTCATACTCGCCAGCCTGAAAATTATGGGTTGGGACATGTTTTTGTACGACAAAAATTTTTGACACCTAAAATCCCTCCAAATCTCGATTAGAGCCATATTAACGGAGATAAATCGATTTAAAGATTTTCATACCCACCAGCCTGAAAATTATGGGTTGGGACATGTTTTTGTACGACAAAAATTTTTGACACCTAAAATCCCTCCAAATCTCGATTAGAGCCATATTAACGGAGATAAATCGATTTAAAGATTTTCATACCCACCAGCCTGAAAATTATGGGTTGGGACATGTTTTTGTAGGAAAATTTTTTTTGACACCTAAAATCCCTCCAAATCTCGATTAGAGCCATATTAACGGAGATAAATCGATTTAAAGATTTTCATACTCGCCAGCCTGAAAATTATGGGTTGGGACATGTTTTTGTACGACAAAAATTTTTGACACCTAAAATCCCTCCAAATCTCGATTAGAGCCATATTAACGGAGATAAATCGATTTAAAGATTTTCATACCCACCAGCCTGAAAATTATGGGTTGGGACATGTTTTTGTACGACAAAAATTTTTGACACCTAAAATCCCTCCAAATCTCGATTAGAGCCATATTAACGGAGATAAATCGATTTAAAGATTTTCATACCCACCAGCCTGAAAATTATGGGTTGGGACATGTTTTTGTACGACAAAAATTTTTGACACCTAAAATCCCTCCAAATCTTGATTAGAGCCATATTAACGGAGATAAATCGATTTAAAGATTTTCATACTCGCCAGCCTGAAAATTATGGGTTGGGACATGTTTTTGTACGACAAAAATTTTTGACACCTAAAATCCCTCCAAATCTCGATTAGAGCCATATTAACGGAGATAAATCGATTTAAAGATTTTCATACCCACCAGCCTGAAAATTATGGGTTGGGACATGTTTTTGTACGACAAAAATTTTTGACACCTAAAATCCCTCCAAATCTCGATTAGAGCCATATTAACGGAGATAAATCGATTTAAAGATTTTCATACCCACCAGCCTGAAAATTATGGGTTGGGACATGTTTTTGTACGACAAAAATTTTTGACACCTAAAATCCCTCCAAATCTCGATTAGAGCCATATTAACGGAGATAAATCGATTTAAAGAGTGTCATACCCACCAGCCTGAAAATTATGGGTTGGGACATGTTTTTGTAGGAAAATTTTTTTTGACACCTAAAATCCCTCAAAATCTCGATTAGAGCCATATTAACGGAGATAAATCGATTTAAAGATTTTCATACTCGCCAGCCTGAAAATTATGGGTTGGGACATGTTTTTGTACGACAAAAATTTTTGACACCTAAAATCCCTCCAAATCTCGATTAGAGCCATATTAACGGAGATAAATCGATTTAAAGATTGTCATACCCACCAGCCTGAAAATTATGGGTTGGGACATGTTTTTGTAGGAAAATTTTTTTTTGACACCTAAAATCCCTCAAAATCTCGATTAGAGCCATATTAACGGAGATAAATCGATTTAAAGATTTTCATACTCGCCAGCCTGAAAATTATGGGTTGGGACATGTTTTTGTACGACAAAAATTTTTGACACCTAAAATCCCTCCAAATCTCGATTAGAGCCATATTAACGGAGATAAATCGATTTAAAGATTTTCATACCCACCAGCCTGAAAATTATGGGTTGGGACATGTTTTTGTACGACAAAAATTTTTGACACCTAAAATCCCTCCAAATCTTGATTAGAGCCATATTAACGGAGATAAATCGATTTAAAGATTTTCATACTCGCCAGCCTGAAAATTATGGGTTGGGACATGTTTTTGTACGACAAAAATTTTTGACACCTAAAATCCCTCCAAATCTCGATTAGAGCCATATTAACGGAGATAAATCGATTTAAAGATTTTCATACTCGCCAGCCTGAAAATTATGGGTTGGGACATGTTTTTGTACGACAAAAATTTTTGACACCTAAAATCCCTCCAAATCTCGATTAGAGCCATATTAACGGAGATAAATCGATTTAAAGATTTTCATACCCACCAGCCTGAAAATTATGGGTTGGGACATGTTTTTGTACGACAAAAATTTTTGACACCTAAAATCCCTCCAAATCTTGATTAGAGCCATATTAACGGAGATAAATCGATTTAAAGATTTTCATACTCGCCAGCCTGAAAATTATGGGTTGGGACATGTTTTTGTACGACAAAAATTTTTGACACCTAAAATCCCTCCAAATCTCGATTAGAGCCATATTAACGGAGATAAATCGATTTAAAGAGTGTCATACCCACCAGCCTGAAAATTATGGGTTGGGACATGTTTTTGTAGGAAAATTTTTTTTGACACCTAAAATCCCTCAAAATCTCGATTAGAGCCATATTAACGGAGATAAATCGATTTAAAGATTTTCATACTCGCCAGCCTGAAAATTATGGGTTGGGACATGTTTTTGTACGACAAAAATTTTTGACACCTAAAATCCCTCCAAATCTCGATTAGAGCCATATTAACGGAGATAAATCGATTTAAAGATTGTCATACCCACCAGCCTGAAAATTATGGGTTGGGACATGTTTTTGTACGACAAAAATTTTTGACACCTAAAATCCCTCCAAATCTCGATTAGAGCCATATTAACGGAGATAAATCGATTTAAAGATTTTCATACCCACCAGCCTGAAAATTATGGGTTGGGACATGTTTTTGTAGGAAAATTTTTTTTGACACCTAAAATCCCTCCAAATCTCGATTAGAGCCATATTAACGGAGATAAATCGATTTAAAGATTTTCATACTCGCCAGCCTGAAAATTATGGATTGGGACATGTTTTTGTACGACAAAAATTTTTGACACCTAAAATCCCTCCAAATCTCGATTAGAGCCATATTAACGGAGATAAATCGATTTAAAGATTTTCATACCCACCAGCCTGAAAATTATGGGTTGGGACATGTTTTTGTACGACAAAAATTTTTGACACCTAAAATCCCTCCAAATCTCGATTAGAGCCATATTAACGGAGATAAATCGATTTAAAGATTTTCATACCCACCAGCCTGAAAATTATGGGTTGGGACATGTTTTTGTACGACAAAAATTTTTGACACCTAAAATCCCTCCAAATCTCGATTAGAGCCATATTAACGGAGATAAATCGATTTAAAGATTTTCATACCCACCAGCCTGAAAATTATGGGTTGGGACATGTTTTTGTAGGAAAATTTTTTTTGACACCTAAAATCCCTCCAAATCTCGATTAGAGCCATATTAACGGAGATAAATCGATTTAAAGATTTTCATACTCGCCAGCCTGAAAATTATGGGTTGGGACATGTTTTTGTACGACAAAAATTTTTGACACCTAAAATCCCTCCAAATCTCGATTAGAGCCATATTAACGGAGATAAATCGATTTAAAGATTGTCATACCCACCAGCCTGAAAATTATGGGTTGGGACATGTTTTTGTACGACAAAAATTTTTGACACCTAAAATCCCTCCAAATCTCGATTAGAGCCATATTAACGGAGATAAATCGATTTAAAGATTTTCATACCCACCAGCCTGAAAATTATGGGTTGGGACATGTTTTTGTAGGAAAATTTTTTTTGACACCTAAAATCCCTCCAAATCTCGATTAGAGCCATATTAACGGAGATAAATCGATTTAAAGATTTTCATACTCGCCAGCCTGAAAATTATGGGTTGGGACATGTTTTTGTACGACAAAAATTTTTGACACCTAAAATCCCTCCAAATCTCGATTAGAGCCATATTAACGGAGATAAATCGATTTAAAGATTTTCATACCCACCAGCCTGAAAATTATGGGTTGGGACATGTTTTTGTACGACAAAAATTTTTGACACCTAAAATCCCTCCAAATCTTGATTAGAGCCATATTAACGGAGATAAATCGATTTAAAGATTTTCATACTCGCCAGCCTGAAAATTATGGGTTGGGACATGTTTATGTACGACAAAAAATTTTGACACCTAAAATCCCTCCAAATCTCGATTAGAGCCATATTAACGGAGATAAATCGATTTAAAGAGTGTCATACCCACCAGCCTGAAAATTATGGGTTGGGACATGTTTTTGTAGGAAAATTTTTTTTGACACCTAAAATCCCTCAAAATCTCGATTAGAGCCATATTAACGGAGATAAATCGATTTAAAGATTTTCATACTCGCCAGCCTGAAAATTATGGGTTGGGACATGTTTTTGTACGACAAAAATTTTTGACACCTAAAATTCCTTCCAAATCTCGATTAGAGCCATATTAACGGTGATAAATCGATTTAAAGATTTTCATACCCACCAGCCTGAAAATTATGGGTTGGGACATGTTTTTGTACGACAAAAATTTTTGACACCTAAAATCCCTCCAAATCTTGATTAAAGCCATATTAACGGAGATAAATCGATTTAAAGATTTTCATACTCGCCAGCCTGAAAATTATGGGTTGGGACATGTTTTTGTAGGAAATTTTTTTTTGACACCTAAAATCCCTCAAAATCTCGATTAGAGCCATATTAACGGAGATAAATCGATTTAAAGATTTTCATACCCACCAGCCTGAAAATTATGGGTTGGGACATGTTTTTGTAGGAAATTTTTTTTTGACACCTAAAATCCCTCAAAATCTCGATTAGAGCCATATTAACGGAGATAAATCGATTTAAAGATTTTCATACCCACCAGCCTGAAAATTATGGGTTGGGACATGTTTTTGTAGGAAAATTTTTTTTGACACCTAAAATCCCTCAAAATCTCGATTAGAGCCATATTAACGGAGATAAATCGATTTAAAGATTTTCATACTCGCCAGCCTGAAAATTATGGGTTGGGACATGTTTTTGTACGACAAAAATTTTTGACACCTAAAATCCCTCCAAATCTCGATTAGAGCCATATTAACGGAGATAAATCGATTTAAAGATTTTCATACTCGCCAGCCTGAAAATTATGGGTTGGGACATGTTTTTGTACGACAAAAATTTTTGACACCTAAAATCCCTCAAAATCTCGATTAGAGCCATATTAACGGAGATAAATCGATTTAAAGATTTTCATACTCGCCAGCCTGAAAATTATGGGTTGGGACATGTTTTTGTACGACAAAAAATTTTGACACCTAAAATCCCTCCAAATCTCGATTAGAGCCATATTAACGGAGATAAATCGATTTAAAGATTTTCATACTCGCCAGCCTGAAAATTATGGGTTGGGACATGTTTTTGTACGACAAAAATTTTTGACACCTAAAATCCCTCCAAATCTCGATTAGAGCCATATTAACGGAGATAAATCGATTTAAAGATTGTCATACCCACCAGCCTGAAAATTATGGGTTGGGACATGTTTTTGTACGACAAAAATGTTTGACACCTAAAATCCCTCAAAATCTCGATTAGAGCCATATTAACGGAGATAAATCGATTTAAAGATTTTCATACTCGCCAGCCTGAAAATTATGGGTTGGGACATGTTTTTGTACGACAAAAATTTTTGACACCTAAAATCCCTCCAAATCTCGATTAGAGCCATATTAACGGAGATAAATCGATTTAAAGATTTTCATACCCACCAGCCTGAAAATTATGGGTTGGGACATGTTTTTGTACGACAAAAATTTTTGACACCTAAAATCCCTCCAAATCTTGATTAGAGCCATATTAACGGAGATAAATCGATTTAAAGATTTTCATACTCGCCAGCCTGAAAATTATGGGTTGGGACATGTTTTTGTACGACAAAAATTTTTGACACCTAAAATCCCTCCAAATCTCGATTAGAGCCATATTAACGGAGATAAATCGATTTAAAGAGTGTCATACCCACCAGCCTGAAAATTATGGGTTGGGACATGTTTTTGTAGGAAAATTTTTTTTGACACCTAAAATCCCTCAAAATCTCGATTAGAGCCATATTAACGGAGATAAATCGATTTAAAGATTTTCATACTCGCCAGCCTGAAAATTATGGGTTGGGACATGTTTTTGTACGACAAAAATTTTTGACACCTAAAATCCCTCCAAATCTCGATTAGAGCCATATTAACGGAGATAAATCGATTTAAAGATTGTCATACCCACCAGCCTGAAAATTATGGGTTGGGACATGTTTTTGTAGGAAAATTTTTTTTGACACCTAAAATCCCTCAAAATCTCGATTAGAGCCATATTAACGGAGATAAATCGATTTAAAGATTTTCATACTCGCCAGCCTGAAAATTATGGGTTGGGACATGTTTTTGTACGACAAAAATTTTTGACACCTAAAATCCCTCCAAATCTCGATTAGAGCCATATTAACGGAGATAAATCGATTTAAAGATTTTCATACCCACCAGCCTGAAAATTATGGGTTGGGACATGTTTTTGTACGACAAAAATTTTTGACACCTAAAATCCCTCCAAATCTTGATTAGAGCCATATTAACAGAGATAAATCGATTTAAAGATTTTCATACTCGCCAGCCTGAAAATTATGGGTTGGGACATGTTTTTGTACGACAAAAATTTTTGACACCTAAAATCCCTCCAAATCTCGATTAGAGCCATATTAACGGAGATAAATCGATTTAAAGATTTTCATACCCACCAGCCTGAAAATTATGGGTTGGGACATGTTTTTGTACGACAAAAATTTTTGACACCTAAAATCCCTCCAAATCTCGATTAGAGCCATATTAACGGAGATAAATCGATTTAAAGATTTTCATACCCACCAGCCTGAAAATTATGGGTTGGGACATGTTTTTGTAGGAAAATTTTTTTTGACACCTAAAATCCCTCCAAATCTCGATTAGAGCCATATTAACGGAGATAAATCGATTTAAAGATTTTCATACTCGCCAGCCTGAAAATTATGGGTTGGGACATGTTTTTGTACGACAAAAATTTTTGACACCTAAAATCCCTCCAAATCTCGATTAGAGCCATATTAACGGAGATAAATCGATTTAAAGATTTTCATACCCACCAGCCTGAAAATTATGGGTTGGGACATGTTTTTGTACGACAAAAATTTTTGACACCTAAAATCCCTCCAAATCTCGATTAGAGCCATATTAACGGAGATAAATCGATTTAAAGATTTTCATACCCACCAGCCTGAAAATTATGGGTTGGGACATGTTTTTGTAGGAAAATTTTTTTTGACACCTAAAATCCCTCAAAATCTCGATTAGAGCCATATTAACGGAGATAAATCGATTTAAAGATTTTCATACTCGCCAGCCTGAAAATTATGGGTTGGGACATGTTTTTGTACGACAAAAATTTTTGACACCTAAAATCCCTCCAAATCTCGATTAGAGCCATATTAACGGAGATAAATCGATTTAAAGATTTTCATACTCGCCAGCCTGAAAATTATGGGTTGGGACATGTTTTTGTACGACAAAAATTTTTGACACCTAAAATCCCTCCAAATCTCGATTAGAGCCATATTAACGGAGATAAATCGATTTAAAGATTGTCATACCCACCAGCCTGAAAATTATGGGTTGGGACATGTTTTTGTAGGAAAATTTTTTTTGACACCTAAAATCCCTCAAAATCTCGATTAGAGCCATATTAACGGAGATAAATCGATTTAAAGATTTTCATACTCGCCAGCCTGAAAATTATGGGTTGGGACATGTTTTTGTACGACAAAAATTTTTGACACCTAAAATCCCTCCAAATCTCGATTAGAGCCATATTAACGGAGATAAATCGATTTAAAGATTTTCATACCCACCAGCCTGAAAATTATGGGTTGGGACATGTTTTTGTACGACAAAAATTTTTGACACCTAAAATCCCTCCAAATCTTGATTAGAGCCATATTAACGGAGATAAATCGATTTAAAGATTTTCATACTCGCCAGCCTGAAAATTATGGGTTGGGACATGTTTTTGTACGACAAAAATTTTTGACACCTAAAATCCCTCCAAATCTCGATTAGACCCATATTAACGGAGATAAATCGATTTAAAGAGTGTCATACCCACCAGCCTGAAAATTATGGGTTGGGACATGTTTTTGTAGGAAAATTTTTTTTGACACCTAAAATCCCTCAAAATCTCGATTAGAGCCATATTAACGGAGATAAATCGATTTAAAGATTTTCATACTCGCCAGCCTGAAAATTATTAGTTGGGACATGTTTTTGTACGACAAAAATTTTTGACACCTAAAATCCCTCCAAATCTCGATTAGAGCCATATTAACGGAGATAAATCGATTTAAAGATTGTCATACCCACCAGCCTGAAAATTATGGGTTGGGACATGTTTTTGTAGGAAAATTTTTTTTGACACCTAAAATCCCTCAAAATCTCGATTAGAGCCATATTAACGGAGATAAATCGATTTAAAGATTTTCATACTCGCCAGCCTGAAAATTATGGGTTGGGACATGTTTTTGTACGACAAAAATTTTTGACACCTAAAATCCCTCCAAATCTCGATTAGAGCCATATTAACGGAGATAAATCGATTTAAAGATTTTCATACCCACCAGCCTGAAAATTATGGGTTGGGACATGTTTTTGTACGACAAAAATTTTTGACACCTAAAATCCCTCCAAATCTTGATTAGAGCCATATTAACGGAGATAAATCGATTTAAAGATTTTCATACTCGCCAGCCTGAAAATTATGGGTTGGGACATGTTTTTGTACGACAAAAATTTTTGACACCTAAAATCCCTCCAAATCTCGATTAGAGCCATATTAACGGCGATAAATCGATTTAAAGAGTGTCATACCCACCAGCCTGAAAATTATGGGTTGGGACATGTTTTTGTAGGAAAATTTTTTTTGACACCTAAAATCCCTCAAAATCTCGATTAGAGCCATATTAACGGAGATAAATCGATTTAAAGATTTTCATACTCGCCAGCCTGAAAATTATGGGTTGGGACATGTTTTTGTACGACAAAAATTTTTGACACCTAAAATCCCTCCAAATCTCGATTAGACCCATATTAACGGAGATAAATCGATTTAAAGAGTGTCATACCCACCAGCCTGAAAATTATGGGTTGGGACATGTTTTTGTAGGAAAATTTTTTTTGACACCTAAAATCCCTCAAAATCTCGATTAGAGCCATATTAACGGAGATAAATCGATTTAAAGATTTTCATACTCGCCAGCCTGAAAATTATGGGTTGGGACATGTTTTTGTACGACAAAAATTTTTGACACCTAAAATCCCTCCAAATCTCGATTAGAGCCATATTAACGGAGATAAATCGATTTAAAGATTGTCATACCCACCAGCCTGAAAATTATGGGTTGGGACATGTTTTTGTAGGAAAATTTTTTTTGACACCTAAAATCCCTCAAAATCTCGATTAGAGCCATATTAACGGAGATAAATCGATTTAAAGATTTTCATACTCGCCAGCCTGAAAATTATGGGTTGGGACATGTTTTTGTACGACAAAAATTTTTGACACCTAAAATCCCTCCAAATCTCGATTAGAGCCATATTAACGGAGATAAATCGATTTAAAGATTTTCATACCCACCAGCCTGAAAATTATGGGTTGGGACATGTTTTTGTACGACAAAAATTTTTGACACCTAAAATCCCTCCAAATCTTGATTAGAGCCATATTAACAGAGATAAATCGATTTAAAGATTTTCATACTCGCCAGCCTGAAAATTATGGGTTGGGACATGTTTTTGTACGACAAAAATTTTTGACACCTAAAATCCCTCCAAATCTCGATTAGAGCCATATTAACGGAGATAAATCGATTTAAAGATTTTCATACCCACCAGCCTGAAAATTATGGGTTGGGACATGTTTTTGTACGACAAAAATTTTTGACACCTAAAATCCCTCCAAATCTTGATTAGAGCCATATTAACGGAGATAAATCGATTTAAAGATTTTCATACTCGCCAGCCTGAAAATTATGGGTTGGGACATGTTTTTGTACGACAAAAATTTTTGACACCTAAAATCCCTCCAAATCTCGATTAGAGCCATATTGACGGCGATAAATCGATTTAAAGAGTGTCATACCCACCAGCCTGAAAATTATGGGTTGGGACATGTTTTTGTAGGAAAATTTTTTTTGACACCTAAAATCCCTCAAAATCTCGATTAGAGCCATATTAACGGAGATAAATCGATTTAAAGATTTTCATACTCGCCAGCCTGAAAATTATGGGTTGGGACATGTTTTTGTACGACAAAAATTTTTGACACCTAAAATCCCTCCAAATCTCGATTAGAGCCATATTAACGGAGATAAATCGATTTAAAGATTGTCATACCCACCAGCCTGAAAATTATGGGTTGGGACATGTTTTTGTAGGAAAATTTTTTTTGACACCTAAAATCCCTCAAAATCTCGATTAGAGCCATATTAACGGAGATAAATCGATTTAAAGATTTTCATACTCGCCAGCCTGAAAATTATGGGTTGGGACATGTTTTTGTACGACAAAAATTTTTGACACCTAAAATCCCTCCAAATCTCGATTAGAGCCATATTAACGGAGATAAATCGATTTAAAGATTTTCATACCCACCAGCCTGAAAATTATGGGTTGGGACATGTTTTTGTACGACAAAAATTTTTGACACCTAAAATCCCTCCAAATCTTGATTAGAGCCATATTAACAGAGATAAATCGATTTAAAGATTTTCATACTCGCCAGCCTGAAAATTATGGGTTGGGACATGTTTTTGTACGACAAAAATTTTTGACACCTAAAATCCCTCCAAATCTCGATTAGAGCCATATTAACGGAGATAAATCGATTTAAAGATTTTCATACCCACCAGCCTGAAAATTATGGGTTGGGACATGTTTTTGTACGACAAAAATTTTTGACACCTAAAATCCCTCCAAATCTCGATTAGAGCCATATTAACGGAGATAAATCGATTTAAAGATTTTCATACCCACCAGCCTGAAAATTATGGGTTGGGACATGTTTTTGTAGGAAAATTTTTTTTGACACCTAAAATCCCTCAAAATCTCGATTAGAGCCATATTAACGGAGATAAATCGATTTAAAGATTTTCATACTCGCCAGCCTGAAAATTATGGGTTGGGACATGTTTTTGTACGACAAAAATTTTTGACACCTAAAATCCCTCCAAATCTCGATTAGAGCCATATTAACGGAGATAAATCGATTTAAAGATTTTCATACCCACCAGCCTGAAAATTATGGGTTGGGACATGTTTTTGTACGACAAAAATTTTTGACACCTAAAATCCCTCCAAATCTTGATTAGAGCCATATTAACGGAGATAAATCGATTTAAAGATTTTCATACTCGCCAGCCTGAAAATTATGGGTTGGGACATGTTTTTGTACGACAAAAATTTTTGACACCTAAAATCCCTCCAAATCTCGATTAGAGCCATATTAACGGCGATAAATCGATTTAAAGAGTGTCATACCCACCAGCCTGAAAATTATGGGTTGGGACATGTTTTTGTAGGAAATTTTTTTTTGACACCTAAAATCCCTCAAAATCTCGATTAGAGCCATATTAACGGAGATAAATCGATTTAAAGATTTTCATACTCGCCAGCCTGAAAATTATGGGTTGGGACATGTTTTTGTACGACAAAAATTTTTGACACCTAAAATCCCTCCAAATCTCGATTAGAGCCATATTAACGGAGATAAATCGATTTAAAGATTGTCATACCCACCAGCCTGAAAATTATGGGTTGGGACATGTTTTTGTAGGAAAATTTTTTTTGACACCTAAAATCCCTCAAAATCTCGATTAGAGCCATATTAACGGAGATAAATCGATTTAAAGATTTTCATACTCGCCAGCCTGAAAATTATGGGTTGGGACATGTTTTT
The DNA here is from genome assembly GCF_037179485.1 of Ochlerotatus camptorhynchus. Lineage (NCBI taxonomy): Eukaryota > Metazoa > Arthropoda > Insecta > Diptera > Culicidae > Ochlerotatus > Ochlerotatus camptorhynchus. The sequence goes on from NW_027041372.1 coordinate 46,151, forward strand.
GTACGACAAAAATTTTTGACACCTAAAATCCCTCCAAATCTCGATTAGAGCCATATTAACGGAGATAAATCGATTTAAAGATTTTCATACCCACCAGCCTGAAAATTATGGGTTGGGACATGTTTTTGTACGACAAAAATTTTTGACACCTAAAATCCCTCCAAATCTCGATTAGAGCCATATTAACGGAGATAAATCGATTTAAAGATTTTCATACCCACCAGCCTGAAAATTATGGGTTGGGACATGTTTTTGTACGACAAAAATTGTTGACACCTAAAATCCCTCCAAATCTCGATTAGAGCCATATTAACGGAGATAAATCGATTTAAAGATTTTCATACCCACCAGCCTGAAAATTATGGGTTGGGACATGTTTTTGTACGACAAAAATTTTTGACACCTAAAATCCCTCCAAATCTCGATTAGAGCCATATTAACGGAGATAAATCGATTTAAAGATTTTCATACTCGCCAGCCTGAAAATTATGGGTTAAGACATGTTTTTGTACGACAAAAATTTTTGACACCTAAAATCCCTCCAAATCTCGATTAGAGCCATATTAACGGAGATAAATCGATTTAAAGATTTTCATACCCACCAGCCTGAAAATTATGGGTTGGGACATGTTTTTGTACGACAAAAATTTTTGACACCTAAAATCCCTCCAAATCTCGATTAGAGCCATATTAACGGAGATAAATCGATTTAAAGATTTTCATACTCGCCAGCCTGAAAATTATGGGTTGGGACATGTTTTTGTACGACAAAAATTTTTGACACCTAAAATCCCTCCAAATCTCGATTAGAGCCATATTAACGGAGATAAATCGATTTAAAGATTTTCATACCCACCAGCCTGAAAATTATGGGTTGGGACATGTTTTTGTACGACAAAAATTTTTGACACCTAAAATCCCTCCAAATCTCGATTAGAGCCATATTAACGGAGATAAATCGATTTAAAGATTTTCATACTCGCCAGCCTGAAAATTATGGGTTGGGACATGTTTTTGTACGACAAAAATTTTTGACACCTAAAATCCCTCAAAATCTCGATTAGAGCCATATTAACGGAGATAAATCGATTTAAAGATTTTCATACTCGCCAGCCTGAAAATTATGGGTTGGGACATGTTTTTGTACGACAAAAATTTTTGACACCTAAAATCCCTCCAAATCTCGATTAGAGCCATATTAACGGAGATAAATCGATTTAAAGATTTTCATACCCACCAGCCTGAAAATTATGGGTTGGGACATGTTTTTGTACGACAAAAAATTTTGACACCTAAAATCCCTCCAAATCTCGATTAGAGCCATATTAACGGAGATAAATCGATTTAAAGATTTTCATACCCACCAGCCTGAAAATTATGGGTTGGGACATGTTTTTGTACGACAAAAATTTTTGACACCTAAAATCCCTCCAAATCTCGATTAGAGCCATATTAACGGAGATAAATCGATTTAAAGATTTTCATACCCACCAGCCTGAAAATTATGGGTTGGGACATGTTTTTGTACGACAAAAAATTTTGACACCTAAAATCCCTCAAAATCTCGATTAGAGCCATATTAACGGAGATAAATCGATTTAAAGATTTTCATACTCGCCAGCCTGAAAATTATGGGTTGGGACATGTTTTTGTACGACAAAAATTTTTGACACCTAAAATCCCTCCAAATCTCGATTAGAGCCATATTAACGGAGATAAATCGATTTAAAGATTTTCATACTCGCCAGCCTGAAAATTATGGGTTGGGACATGTTTTTGTACGACAAAAATTTTTGACACCTAAAATCCCTCCAAATCTCGATTAGAGCCATATTAACGGAGATAAATCGATTTAAAGATTTTCATACTCGCCAGCCTGAAAATTATGGGTTGGGACATGTTTTTGTACGACAAAAATTTTTGACACCTAAAATCCCTCCAAATCTCGATTAGAGCCATATATAACGGAGATAAATCGATTTAAAGATTTTCATACTCGCCAGCCTGAAAATTATGGGTTGGGACATGTTTTTGTACGACAAAAATTTTTGACACCTAAAATCCCTCCAAATCTCGATTAGAGCCATATTAACGGAGATAAATCGATTTAAAGATTTTCATACCCACCAGCCTGAAAATTATGGGTTGGGACATGTTTTTGTACGACAAAAAATTTTGACACCTAAAATCCCTCCAAATCTCGATTAGAGCCATATTAACGGAGATAAATCGATTTAAAGATTTTCATACTCGCCAGCCTGAAAATTATGGGTTGGGACATGTTTTTGTACGACAAAAATTTTTGACACCTAAAATCCCTCCAAATCTCGATTAGAGCCATATTAACGGAGATAAATCGATTTAAAGATTTTCATACCCACCAGCCTGAAAATTATGGGTTGGGACATGTTTTTGTACGACAAACATTTTTGACACCTAAAATCCCTCCAAATCTCGATTAGAGCCATATTAACGGAGATAAATCGATTTAAAGATTTTCATACTCGCCAGCCTGAAAATTATGGGTTGGGACATGTTTTTGTACGACAAAAATTTTTGACACCTAAAATCCCTCCAAATCTCGATTAGAGCCATATTAACGGAGATAAATCGATTTAAAGATTGTCATACCCACCAGCCTGAAAATTATGGGTTGGGACATGTTTTTGTAGGAAAATTTTTTTTGACACCTAAAATCCCTCAAAATCTCGATTAGAGCCATATTAACGGAGATAAATCGATTTAAAGATTTTCATACTCGCCAGCCTGAAAATTATGGGTTGGGACATGTTTTTGTACGACAAAAATTTTTGACACCTAAAATCCCTCCAAATCTCGATTAGAGCCATATTAACGGAGATAAATCGATTTAAAGATTTTCATACCCACCAGCCTGAAAATTATGGGTTGGGACATGTTTTTGTACGACAAAAATTTTTGACACCTAAAATCCCTCCAAATCTTGATTAGAGCCATATTAACAGAGATAAATCGATTTAAAGATTTTCATACTCGCCAGCCTGAAAATTATGGGTTGGGACATGTTTTTGTACGACAAAAATTTTTGACACCTAAAATCCCTCCAAATCTCGATTAGAGCCATATTAACGGAGATAAATCGATTTAAAGATTTTCATACCCACCAGCCTGAAAATTATGGGTTGGGACATGTTTTTGTAGGAAAATTTTTTTTGACACCTAAAATCCCTCCAAATCTCGATTAGAGCCATATTAACGGAGATAAATCGATTTAAAGATTTTCATACTCGCCAGCCTGAAAATTATGGGTTGGGACATGTTTTTGTACGACAAAAATTTTTGACACCTAAAATCCCTCCAAATCTCGATTAGAGCCATATTAACGGAGATAAATCGATTTAAAGATTTTCATACCCACCAGCCTGAAAATTATGGGTTGGGACATGTTTTTGTACGACAAAAATTTTTGACACCTAAAATCCCTCCAAATCTCGATTAGAGCCATATTAACGGAGATAAATCGATTTAAAGATTTTCATACCCACCAGCCTGAAAATTATGGGTTGGGACATGTTTTTGTAGGAAAATTTTTTTTGACACCTAAAATCCCTCAAAATCTCGATTAGAGCCATATTAACGGAGATAAATCGATTTAAAGATTTTCATACTCGCCAGCCTGAAAATTATGGGTTGGGACATGTTTTTGTACGACAAAAATTTTTGACACCTAAAATCCCTCCAAATCTCGATTAGAGCCATATTAACGGAGATAAATCGATTTAAAGATTTTCATACTCGCCAGCCTGAAAATTATGGGTTGGGACATGTTTTTGTACGACAAAAATTTTTGACACCTAAAATCCCTCCAAATCTCGATTAGAGCCATATTAACGGAGATAAATCGATTTAAAGATTGTCATACCCACCAGCCTGAAAATTATGGGTTGGGACATGTTTTTGTAGGAAAATTTTTTTTGACACCTAAAATCCCTCAAAATCTCGATTAGAGCCATATTAACGGAGATAAATCGATTTAAAGATTTTCATACTCGCCAGCCTGAAAATTATGGGTTGGGACATGTTTTTGTACGACAAAAATTTTTGACACCTAAAATCCCTCCAAATCTCGATTAGAGCCATATTAACGGAGATAAATCGATTTAAAGATTGTCATACCCACCAGCCTGAAAATTATGGGTTGGGACATGTTTTTGTAGGAAAATTTTTTTTGACACCTAAAATCCCTCAAAATCTCGATTAGAGCCATATTAACGGAGATAAATCGATTTAAAGATTTTCATACTCGCCAGCCTGAAAATTATGGGTTGGGACATGTTTTTGTACGACAAAAATTTTTGACACCTAAAATCCCTCCAAATCTCGATTAGAGCCATATTAACGGAGATAAATCGATTTAAAGATTTTCATACCCACCAGCCTGAAAATTATGGGTTGGGACATGTTTTTGTACGACAAAAATTTTTGACACCTAAAATCCCTCCAAATCTTGATTAGAGCCATATTAACAGAGATAAATCGATTTAAAGATTTTCATACTCGCCAGCCTGAAAATTATGGGTTGGGACATGTTTTTGTACGACAAAAATTTTTGACACCTAAAATCCCTCCAAATCTCGATTAGAGCCATATTAACGGAGATAAATCGATTTAAAGATTTTCATACCCACCAGCCTGAAAATTATGGGTTGGGACATGTTTTTGTACGACAAAAATTTTTGACACCTAAAATCCCTCCAAATCTCGATTAGAGCCATATTAACGGAGATAAATCGATTTAAAGATTTTCATACCCACCAGCCTGAAAATTATGGGTTGGGACATGTTTTTGTAGGAAAATTTTTTTTGACACCTAAAATCCCTCCAAATCTCGATTAGAGCCATATTAACGGAGATAAATCGATTTAAAGATTTTCATACTCGCCAGCCTGAAAATTATGGGTTGGGACATGTTTTTGTACGACAAAAATTTTTGACACCTAAAATCCCTCCAAATCTCGATTAGAGCCATATTAACGGAGATAAATCGATTTAAAGATTTTCATACCCACCAGCCTGAAAATTATGGGTTGGGACATGTTTTTGTACGACAAAAATTTTTGACACCTAAAATCCCTCCAAATCTCGATTAGAGCCATATTAACGGAGATAAATCGATTTAAAGATTTTCATACCCACCAGCCTGAAAATTATGGGTTGGGACATGTTTTTGTAGGAAAATTTTTTTGACACCTAAAATCCCTCAAAATCTCGATTAGAGCCATATTAACGGAGATAAATCGATTTAAAGATTTTCATACTCGCCAGCCTGAAAATTATGGGTTGGGACATGTTTTTGTACGACAAAAATTTTTGACACCTAAAATCCCTCCAAATCTCGATTAGAGCCATATTAACGGAGATAAATCGATTTAAAGATTTTCATACTCGCCAGCCTGAAAATTATGGGTTGGGACATGTTTTTGTACGACAAAAATTTTTGACACCTAAAATCCCTCCAAATCTCGATTAGAGCCATATTAACGGAGATAAATCGATTTAAAGATTGTCATACCCACCAGCCTGAAAATTATGGGTTGGGACATGTTTTTGTAGGAAAATTTTTTTTGACACCTAAAATCCCTCAAAATCTCGATTAGAGCCATATTAACGGAGATAAATCGATTTAAAGATTTTCATACTCGCCAGCCTGAAAATTATGGGTTGGGACATGTTTTTGTACGACAAAAATTTTTGACACCTAAAATCCCTCCAAATCTCGATTAGAGCCATATTAACGGAGATAAATCGATTTAAAGATTTTCATACCCACCAGCCTGAAAATTATGGGTTGGGACATGTTTTTGTACGACAAAAATTTTTGACACCTAAAATCCCTCCAAATCTTGATTAGAGCCATATTAACGGAGATAAATCGATTTAAAGATTTTCATACTCGCCAGCCTGAAAATTATGGGTTGGGACATGTTTTTGTACGACAAAAATTTTTGACACCTAAAATCCCTCCAAATCTCGATTAGACCCATATTAACGGAGATAAATCGATTTAAAGAGTGTCATACCCACCAGCCTGAAAATTATGGGTTGGGACATGTTTTTGTAGGAAAATTTTTTTTGACACCTAAAATCCCTCAAAATCTCGATTAGAGCCATATTAACGGAGATAAATCGATTTAAAGATTTTCATACTCGCCAGCCTGAAAATTATGGGTTGGGACATGTTTTTGTACGACAAAAATTTTTGACACCTAAAATCCCTCCAAATCTCGATTAGAGCCATATTAACGGAGATAAATCGATTTAAAGATTGTCATACCCACCAGCCTGAAAATTATGGGTTGGGACATGTTTTTGTAGGAAAATTTTTTTTGACACCTAAAATCCCTCAAAATCTCGATTAGAGCCATATTAACGGAGATAAATCGATTTAAAGATTTTCATACTCGCCAGCCTGAAAATTATGGGTTGGGACATGTTTTTGTACGACAAAAATTTTTGACACCTAAAATCCCTCCAAATCTCGATTAGAGCCATATTAACGGAGATAAATCGATTTAAAGATTTTCATACCCACCAGCCTGAAAATTATGGGTTGGGACATGTTTTTGTACGACAAAAATTTTTGACACCTAAAATCCCTCCAAATCTTGATTAGAGCCATATTAACGGAGATAAATCGATTTAAAGATTTTCATACTCGCCAGCCTGAAAATTATGGGTTGGGACATGTTTTTGTACGACAAAAATTTTTGACACCTAAAATCCCTCCAAATCTCGATTAGAGCCATATTAACGGCGATAAATCGATTTAAAGAGTGTCATACCCACCAGCCTGAAAATTATGGGTTGGGACATGTTTTTGTAGGAAAATTTTTTTTGACACCTAAAATCCCTCAAAATCTCGATTAGAGCCATATTAACGGAGATAAATCGATTTAAAGATTTTCATACTCGCCAGCCTGAAAATTATGGGTTGGGACATGTTTTTGTACGACAAAAATTTTTGACACCTAAAATCCCTCCAAATCTCGATTAGAGCCATATTAACGGAGATAAATCGATTTAAAGATTGTCATACCCACCAGCCTGAAAATTATGGGTTGGGACATGTTTTTGTAGGAAAATTTTTTTTGACACCTAAAATCCCTCAAAATCTCGATTAGAGCCATATTAACGGAGATAAATCGATTTAAAGATTTTCATACTCGCCAGCCTGAAAATTATGGGTTGGGACATGTTTTTGTACGACAAAAATTTTTGACACCTAAAATCCCTCCAAATCTCGATTAGAGCCATATTAACGGAGATAAATCGATTTAAAGATTTTCATACCCACCAGCCTGAAAATTATGGGTTGGGACATGTTTTTGTACGACAAAAATTTTTGACACCTAAAATCCCTCCAAATCTTGATTAGAGCCATATTACCTTTGTTACTAGCGTAACATAGGTATTAGAATCGATTTTCACACGTCCTGCCGTCTGCGACCGATAGCCATCCACACAAGCTATCTCACCTGTATAAAACATTCTCAATCGATAGAACTCGGCGCGATCTGGCTCGACAGTTTAATTACGACACCGTAGAATCAAATTGAATATGAAAAATCGACCCAGCCAGGTGAAATTTGCTGATGTCTGTATGTGCGTCTGTGGACGCGTTTCATCTAGGCAAGCTTTTTTCGAGATGGCTCATGCGATCAATATGGTTGATATCTCGTTCGATAGGCCCCATTGCGCCATTGATCGCTATTGAATTTTTTCTCGATCAGACTTCCGGTTTCGGAGATATATAGGCCAGAATGATTTTAGTGAACGATTTTTTTAAAATCAACGGTACACTTTATCAACATGATTTCTTTAACAGTAGAAAGATCTTATCCAGATCTACTTGGGGGAAAAATTTCATACCGATCTGACTTCCGGTTCCGGAGATTTACAGGATTGAATGATTTTAGTTAGCGATTTTTTACAAATTAACGGTACACCCCATCAACGTGAAATTTGCAGCAGTGGAAAGACCTCATCCATATCTACCTGCAGAAAAAATTTCATACCGATTTGACATTTGATGTTGGAGATTCCGCCTTATTACCTTTGTTACTAGCGTAACATAGGTATTAGAATCGATTTTCACACGTCCTGCCGTCTGCGACCGATAGCCATCCACACAAGCTATCTCACCTGTATAAAACATTCTCAATCGATAGAACTCGGCGCGATCTGGCTCGACAGTTTAATTACGACACCGTAGAATCAAATTGAATATGAAAAATCGACCCAGCCAGGTGAAATTTGCTGATGTCTGTATGTGCGTCTGTGGACGCGTTTCATCTAGGCAAGCTTTTTTCGAGATGGCTCATGCGATCAATATGGTTGATATCTCGTTCGATAGGCCCCATTGCGCCATTGATCGCTATTGAATTTTTTCTCGATCAGACTTCCGGTTTCGGAGATATATAGGCCAGAATGATTTTAGTGAACGATTTTTTTAAAATCAACGGTACACTTTATCAACATGATTTCTTTAACAGTAGAAAGATCTTATCCAGATCTACTTGGGGGAAAAATTTCATACCGATCTGACTTCCGGTTCCGGAGATTTACAGGATTGAATGATTTTAGTTAACGATTTTTTACAAATTAACGGTACACCCCATCAACGTGAAATTTGCAGCAGTGGAAAGACCTCATCCATATCTACCTGCAGAAAAAATTTCATACCGATCTGACATTTGATGTTGGAGATTCCGCCTTATTACCTTTGTTACTAGCGTAACATAGGTATTAGAATCGATTTTCACACGTCCTGCCGTCTGCGACCGATAGCCATCCACACAAGCTATCTCACCTGTATAAAACATTCTCAATCGATAGAACTCGGCGCGATCTGGCTCGACAGTTTAATTACGACACCGTAGAATCAAATTGAATATGAAAAATCGACCCAGCCAGGTGAAATTTGCTGATGTCTGTATGTGCGTCTGTGGACGCGTTTCATCTAGGCAAGCTTTTTTCGAGATGGCTCATGCGATCAATATGGTTGATATCTCGTTCGATAGGCCCCATTGCGCCATTGATCGCTATTGAATTTTTTCTCGATCAGACTTCCGGTTTCGGAGATATATAGGCCAGAATGATTTTAGTGAACGATTTTTTTAAAATCAACGGTACACTTTATCAACATGATTTCTTTAACAGTAGAAAGATCTTATCCAGATCTACTTGGGGGAAAAATTTCATACCGATCTGACTTCCGGTTCCGGAGATTTACAGGATTGAATGATTTTAGTTAGCGATTTTTTACAAATTAACGGTACACCCCATCAACGTGAAATTTGCAGCAGTGGAAAGACCTCATCCATATCTACCTGCAGAAAAAATTTCATACCGATTTGACATTTGATGTTGGAGATTCCGCCTTATTACCTTTGTTACTAGCGTAACATAGGTATTAGAATCGATTTTCACACGTCCTGCCGTCTGCGACCGATAGCCATCCACACAAGCTATCTCACCTGTATAAAACATTCTCAATCGATAGAACTCGGCGCGATCTGGCTCGACAGTTTAATTACGACACCGTAGAATCAAATTGAATATGAAAAATCGACCCAGCCAGGTGAAATTTGCTGATGTCTGTATGTGCGTCTGTGGACGCGTTTCATCTAGGCAAGCTTTTTTCGAGATGGCTCATGCGATCAATATGGTTGATATCTCGTTCGATAGGCCCCATTGCGCCATTGATCGCTATTGAATTTTTTCTCGATCAGACTTCCGGTTTCGGAGATATATAGGCCAGAATGATTTTAGTGAACGATTTTTTTAAAATCAACGGTACACTTTATCAACATGATTTCTTTAACAGTAGAAAGATCTTATCCAGATCTACTTGGGGGAAAAATTTCATACCGATCTGACTTCCGGTTCCGGAGATTTACAGGATTGAATGATTTTAGTTAACGATTTTTTACAAATTAACGGTACACCCCATCAACGTGAAATTTGCAGCAGTGGAAAGACCTCATCCATATCTACCTGCAGAAAAAATTTCATACCGATCTGACATTTGATGTTGGAGATTCCGCCTTATTACCTTTGTTACTAGCGTAACATAGGTATTAGAATCGATTTTCACACGTCCTGCCGTCTGCGACCGATAGCCATCCACACAAGCTATCTCACCTGTATAAAACATTCTCAATCGATAGAACTCGGCGCGATCTGGCTCGACAGTTTAATTACGACACCGTAGAATCAAATTGAATATGAAAAATCGACCCAGCCAGGTGAAATTTGCTGATGTCTGTATGTGCGTCTGTGGACGCGTTTCATCTAGGCAAGCTTTTTTCGAGATGGCTCATGCGATCAATATGGTTGATATCTCGTTCGATAGGCCCCATTGCGCCATTGATCGCTATTGAATTTTTTCTCGATCAGACTTCCGGTTTCGGAGATATATAGGCCAGAATGATTTTAGTGAACGATTTTTTTAAAATCAACGGTACACTTTATCAACATGATTTCTTTAACAGTAGAAAGATCTTATCCAGATCTACTTGGGGGAAAAATTTCATACCGATCTGACTTCCGGTTCCGGAGATTTACAGGATTGAATGATTTTAGTTAGCGATTTTTTACAAATTAACGGTACACCCCATCAACGTGAAATTTGCAGCAGTGGAAAGACCTCATCCATATCTACCTGCAGAAAAAATTTCATACCGATTTGACATTTGATGTTGGAGATTCCGCCTTATTACCTTTGTTACTAGCGTAACATAGGTATTAGAATCGATTTTCACACGTCCTGCCGTCTGCGACCGATAGCCATCCACACAAGCTATCTCACCTGTATAAAACATTCTCAATCGATAGAACTCGGCGCGATCTGGCTCGACAGTTTAATTACGACACCGTAGAATCAAATTGAATATGAAAAATCGACCCAGCCAGGTGAAATTTGCTGATGTCTGTATGTGCGTCTGTGGACGCGTTTCATCTAGGCAAGCTTTTTTCGAGATGGCTCATGCGATCAATATGGTTGATATCTCGTTCGATAGGCCCCATTGCGCCATTGATCGCTATTGAATTTTTTCTCGATCAGACTTCCGGTTTCGGAGATATATAGGCCAGAATGATTTTAGTGAACGATTTTTTTAAAATCAACGGTACACTTTATCAACATGATTTCTTTAACAGTAGAAAGATCTTATCCAGATCTACTTGGGGGAAAAATTTCATACCGATCTGACTTCCGGTTCCGGAGATTTACAGGATTGAATGATTTTAGTTAACGATTTTTTACAAATTAACGGTACACCCCATCAACGTGAAATTTGCAGCAGTGGAAAGACCTCATCCATATCTACCTGCAGAAAAAATTTCATACCGATCTGACATTTGATGTTGGAGATTCCGCCTTATTACCTTTGTTACTAGCGTAACATAGGTATTAGAATCGATTTTCACACGTCCTGCCGTCTGCGACCGATAGCCATCCACACAAGCTATCTCACCTGTATAAAACATTCTCAATCGATAGAACTCGGCGCGATCTGGCTCGACAGTTTAATTACGACACCGTAGAATCAAATTGAATATGAAAAATCGACCCAGCCAGGTGAAATTTGCTGATGTCTGTATGTGCGTCTGTGGACGCGTTTCATCTAGGCAAGCTTTTTTCGAGATGGCTCATGCGATCAATATGGTTGATATCTCGTTCGATAGGCCCCATTGCGCCATTGATCGCTATTGAATTTTTTCTCGATCAGACTTCCGGTTTCGGAGATATATAGGCCAGAATGATTTTAGTGAACGATTTTTTTAAAATCAACGGTACACTTTATCAACATGATTTCTTTAACAGTAGAAAGATCTTATCCAGATCTACTTGGGGGAAAAATTTCATACCGATCTGACTTCCGGTTCCGGAGATTTACAGGATTGAATGATTTTAGTTAGCGATTTTTTACAAATTAACGGTACACCCCATCAACGTGAAATTTGCAGCAGTGGAAAGACCTCATCCATATCTACCTGCAGAAAAAATTTCATACCGATTTGACATTTGATGTTGGAGATTCCGCCTTATTACCTTTGTTACTAGCGTAACATAGGTATTAGAATCGATTTTCACACGTCCTGCCGTCTGCGACCGATAGCCATCCACACAAGCTATCTCACCTGTATAAAACATTCTCAATCGATAGAACTCGGCGCGATCTGGCTCGACAGTTTAATTACGACACCGTAGAATCAAATTGAATATGAAAAATCGACCCAGCCAGGTGAAATTTGCTGATGTCTGTATGTGCGTCTGTGGACGCGTTTCATCTAGGCAAGCTTTTTTCGAGATGGCTCATGCGATCAATATGGTTGATATCTCGTTCGATAGGCCCCATTGCGCCATTGATCGCTATTGAATTTTTTCTCGATCTGACTTCCGGTTTCGGAGATATATAGGCCAGAATGATTTTAGTGAACGATTTTTTTAAAATCAACGGTACACTTTATCAACATGATTTCTTTAACAGTAGAAAGATCTTATCCAGATCTACTTGGGGGAAAAATTTCATACCGATCTGACTTCCGGTTCCGGAGATTTACAGGATTGAATGATTTTAGTTAGCGATTTTTTACAAATTAACGGTACACCCCATCAACGTGAAATTTGCAGCAGTGGAAAGACCTCATCCATATCTACCTGCAGAAAAAATTTCATACCGATTTGACATTTGATGTTGGAGATTCCGCCTTATTACCTTTGTTACTAGCGTAACATAGGTATTAGAATCGATTTTCACACGTCCTGCCGTCTGCGACCGATAGCCATCCACACAAGCTATCTCACCTGTATAAAACATTCTCAATCGATAGAACTCGGCGCGATCTGGCTCGACAGTTTAATTACGACACCGTAGAATCAAATTGAATATGAAAAATCGACCCAGCCAGGTGAAATTTGCTGATGTCTGTATGTGCGTCTGTGGACGCGTTTCATCTAGGCAAGCTTTTTTCGAGATGGCTCATGCGATCAATATGGTTGATATCTCGTTCGATAGGCCCCATTGCGCCATTGATCGCTATTGAATTTTTTCTCGATCAGACTTCCGGTTTCGGAGATATATAGGCCAGAATGATTTTAGTGAACGATTTTTTTAAAATCAACGGTACACTTTATCAACATGATTTCTTTAACAGTAGAAAGATCTTATCCAGATCTACTTGGGGGAAAAATTTCATACCGATCTGACTTCCGGTTCCGGAGATTTACAGGATTGAATGATTTTAGTTAGCGATTTTTTACAAATTAACGGTACACCCCATCAACGTGAAATTTGCAGCAGTGGAAAGACCTCATCCATATCTACCTGCAGAAAAAATTTCATACCGATTTGACATTTGATGTTGGAGATTCCGCCTTATTACCTTTGTTACTAGCGTAACATAGGTATTAGAATCGATTTTCACACGTCCTGCCGTCTGCGACCGATAGCCATCCACACAAGCTATCTCACCTGTATAAAACATTCTCAATCGATAGAACTCGGCGCGATCTGGCTCGACAGTTTAATTACGACACCGTAGAATCAAATTGAATATGAAAAATCGACCCAGCCAGGTGAAATTTGCTGATGTCTGTATGTGCGTCTGTGGACGCGTTTCATCTAGGCAAGCTTTTTTCGAGATGGCTCATGCGATCAATATGGTTGATATCTCGTTCGATAGGCCCCATTGCGCCATTGATCGCTATTGAATTTTTTCTCGATCAGACTTCCGGTTTCGGAGATATATAGGCCAGAATGATTTTAGTGAACGATTTTTTTAAAATCAACGGTACACTTTATCAACATGATTTCTTTAACAGTAGAAAGATCTTATCCAGATCTACTTGGGGGAAAAATTTCATACCGATCTGACTTCCGGTTCCGGAGATTTACAGGATTGAATGATTTTAGTTAACGATTTTTTACAAATTAACGGTACACCCCATCAACGTGAAATTTGCAGCAGTGGAAAGACCTCATCCATATCTACCTGCAGAAAAAATTTCATACCGATCTGACATTTGGTGTTGGAGATTCCGCCTTATTACCTTTGTTACTAGCGTAACATAGGTATTAGAATCGATTTTCACACGTCCTGCCGTCTGCGACCGATAGCCATCCACACAAGCTATCTCACCTGTATAAAACATTCTCAATCGATAGAACTCGGCGCGATCTGGCTCGACAGTTTAATTACGACACCGTAGAATCAAATTGAATATGAAAAATCGACCCAGCCAGGTGAAATTTGCTGATGTCTGTATGTGCGTCTGTGGACGCGTTTCATCTAGGCAAGCTTTTTTCGAGATGGCTCATGCGATCAATATGGTTGATATCTCGTTCGATAGGCCCCATTGCGCCATTGATCGCTATTGAATTTTTTCTCGATCAGACTTCCGGTTTCGGAGATATATAGGCCAGAATGATTTTAGTGAACGATTTTTTTAAAATCAACGGTACACTTTATCAACATGATTTCTTTAACAGTAGAAAGATCTTATCCAGATCTACTTGGGGGAAAAATTTCATACCGATCTGACTTCCGGTTCCGGAGATTTACAGGATTGAATGATTTTAGTTAGCGATTTTTTACAAATTAACGGTACACCCCATCAACGTGAAATTTGCAGCAGTGGAAAGACCTCATCCATATCTACCTGCAGAAAAAATTTCATACCGATTTGACATTTGATGTTGGAGATTCCGCCTTATTACCTTTGTTACTAGCGTAACATAGGTATTAGAATCGATTTTCACACGTCCTGCCGTCTGCGACCGATAGCCATCCACACAAGCTATCTCACCTGTATAAAACATTCTCAATCGATAGAACTCGGCGCGATCTGGCTCGACAGTTTAATTACGACACCGTAGAATCAAATTGAATATGAAAAATCGACCCAGCCAGGTGAAATTTGCTGATGTCTGTATGTGCGTCTGTGGACGCGTTTCATCTAGGCAAGCTTTTTTCGAGATGGCTCATGCGATCAATATGGTTGATATCTCGTTCGATAGGCCCCATTGCGCCATTGATCGCTATTGAATTTTTTCTCGATCAGACTTCCGGTTTCGGAGATATATAGGCCAGAATGATTTTAGTGAACGATTTTTTTAAAATCAACGGTACACTTTATCAACATGATTTCTTTAACAGTAGAAAGATCTTATCCAGATCTACTTGGGGGAAAAATTTCATACCGATCTGACTTCCGGTTCCGGAGATTTACAGGATTGAATGATTTTAGTTAACGATTTTTTACAAATTAACGGTACACCCCATCAACGTGAAATTTGCAGCAGTGGAAAGACCTCATCCATATCTACCTGCAGAAAAAATTTCATACCGATCTGACATTTGGTGTTGGAGATTCCGCCTTATTACCTTTGTTACTAGCGTAACATAGGTATTAGAATCGATTTTCACACGTCCTGCCGTCTGCGACCGATAGCCATCCACACAAGCTATCTCACCTGTATAAAACATTCTCAATCGATAGAACTCGGCGCGATCTGGCTCGACAGTTTAATTACGACACCGTAGAATCAAATTGAATATGAAAAATCGACCCAGCCAGGTGAAATTTGCTGATGTCTGTATGTGCGTCTGTGGACGCGTTTCATCTAGGCAAGCTTTTTTCGAGATGGCTCATGCGATCAATATGGTTGATATCTCGTTCGATAGGCCCCATTGCGCCATTGATCGCTATTGAATTTTTTCTCGATCAGACTTCCGGTTTCGGAGATATATAGGCCAGAATGATTTTAGTGAACGATTTTTTTAAAATCAACGGTACACTTTATCAACATGATTTCTTTAACAGTAGAAAGATCTTATCCAGATCTACTTGGGGGAAAAATTTCATACCGATCTGACTTCCGGTTCCGGAGATTTACAGGATTGAATGATTTTAGTTAACGATTTTTTACAAATTAACGGTACACCCCATCAACGTGAAATTTGCAGCAGTGGAAAGACCTCATCCATATCTACCTGCAGAAAAAATTTCATACCGATCTGACATTTGATGTTGGAGATTCCGCCTTATTACCTTTGTTACTAGCGTAACATAGGTATTAGAATCGATTTTCACACGTCCTGCCGTCTGCGACCGATAGCCATCCACACAAGCTATCTCACCTGTATAAAACATTCTCAATCGATAGAACTCGGCGCGATCTGGCTCGACAGTTTAATTACGACACCGTAGAATCAAATTGAATATGAAAAATCGACCCAGCCAGGTGAAATTTGCTGATGTCTGTATGTGCGTCTGTGGACGCGTTTCATCTAGGCAAGCTTTTTTCGAGATGGCTCATGCGATCAATATGGTTGATATCTCGTTCGATAGGCCCCATTGCGCCATTGATCGCTATTGAATTTTTTCTCGATCAGACTTCCGGTTTCGGAGATATATAGGCCAGAATGATTTTAGTGAACGATTTTTTTAAAATCAACGGTACACTTTATCAACATGATTTCTTTAACAGTAGAAAGATCTTATCCAGATCTACTTGGGGGAAAAATTTCATACCGATCTGACTTCCGGTTCCGGAGATTTACAGGATTGAATGATTTTAGTTAGCGATTTTTTACAAATTAACGGTACACCCCATCAACGTGAAATTTGCAGCAGTGGAAAGACCTCATCCATATCTACCTGCAGAAAAAATTTCATACCGATTTGACATTTGATGTTGGAGATTCCGCCTTATTACCTTTGTTACTAGCGTAACATAGGTATTAGAATCGATTTTCACACGTCCTGCCGTCTGCGACCGATAGCCATCCACACAAGCTATCTCACCTGTATAAAACATTCTCAATCGATAGAACTCGGCGCGATCTGGCTCGACAGTTTAATTACGACACCGTAGAATCAAATTGAATATGAAAAATCGACCCAGCCAGGTGAAATTTGCTGATGTCTGTATGTGCGTCTGTGGACGCGTTTCATCTAGGCAAGCTTTTTTCGAGATGGCTCATGCGATCAATATGGTTGATATCTCGTTCGATAGGCCCCATTGCGCCATTGATCGCTATTGAATTTTTTCTCGATCAGACTTCCGGTTTCGGAGATATATAGGCCAGAATGATTTTAGTGAACGATTTTTTTAAAATCAACGGTACACTTTATCAACATGATTTCTTTAACAGTAGAAAGATCTTATCCAGATCTACTTGGGGGAAAAATTTCATACCGATCTGACTTCCGGTTCCGGAGATTTACAGGATTGAATGATTTTAGTTAACGATTTTTTACAAATTAACGGTACACCCCATCAACGTGAAATTTGCAGCAGTGGAAAGACCTCATCCATATCTACCTGCAGAAAAAATTTCATACCGATCTGACATTTGATGTTGGAGATTCCGCCTTATTACCTTTGTTACTAGCGTAACATAGGTATTAGAATCGATTTTCACACGTCCTGCCGTCTGCGACCGATAGCCATCCACACAAGCTATCTCACCTGTATAAAACATTCTCAATCGATAGAACTCGGCGCGATCTGGCTCGACAGTTTAATTACGACACCGTAGAATCAAATTGAATATGAAAAATCGACCCAGCCAGGTGAAATTTGCTGATGTCTGTATGTGCGTCTGTGGACGCGTTTCATCTAGGCAAGCTTTTTTCGAGATGGCTCATGCGATCAATATGGTTGATATCTCGTTCGATAGGCCCCATTGCGCCATTGATCGCTATTGAATTTTTTCTCGATCAGACTTCCGGTTTCGGAGATATATAGGCCAGAATGATTTTAGTGAACGATTTTTTTAAAATCAACGGTACACTTTATCAACATGATTTCTTTAACAGTAGAAAGATCTTATCCAGATCTACTTGGGGGAAAAATTTCATACCGATCTGACTTCCGGTTCCGGAGATTTACAGGATTGAATGATTTTAGTTAGCGATTTTTTACAAATTAACGGTACACCCCATCAACGTGAAATTTGCAGCAGTGGAAAGACCTCATCCATATCTACCTGCAGAAAAAATTTCATACCGATTTGACATTTGATGTTGGAGATTCCGCCTTATTACCTTTGTTACTAGCGTAACATAGGTATTAGAATCGATTTTCACACGTCCTGCCGTCTGCGACCGATAGCCATCCACACAAGCTATCTCACCTGTATAAAACATTCTCAATCGATAGAACTCGGCGCGATCTGGCTCGACAGTTTAATTACGACACCGTAGAATCAAATTGAATATGAAAAATCGACCCAGCCAGGTGAAATTTGCTGATGTCTGTATGTGCGTCTGTGGACGCGTTTCATCTAGGCAAGCTTTTTTCGAGATGGCTCATGCGATCAATATGGTTGATATCTCGTTCGATAGGCCCCATTGCGCCATTGATCGCTATTGAATTTTTTCTCGATCAGACTTCCGGTTTCGGAGATATATAGGCCAGAATGATTTTAGTGAACGATTTTTTTAAAATCAACGGTACACTTTATCAACATGATTTCTTTAACAGTAGAAAGATCTTATCCAGATCTACTTGGGGGAAAAATTTCATACCGATCTGACTTCCGGTTCCGGAGATTTACAGGATTGAATGATTTTAGTTAACGATTTTTTACAAATTAACGGTACACCCCATCAACGTGAAATTTGCAGCAGTGGAAAGACCTCATCCATATCTACCTGCAGAAAAAATTTCATACCGATCTGACATTTGGTGTTGGAGATTCCGCCTTATTACCTTTGTTACTAGCGTAACATAGGTATTAGAATCGATTTTCACACGTCCTGCCGTCTGCGACCGATAGCCATCCACACAAGCTATCTCACCTGTATAAAACATTCTCAATCGATAGAACTCGGCGCGATCTGGCTCGACAGTTTAATTACGACACCGTAGAATCAAATTGAATATGAAAAATCGACCCAGCCAGGTGAAATTTGCTGATGTCTGTATGTGCGTCTGTGGACGCGTTTCATCTAGGCAAGCTTTTTTCGAGATGGCTCATGCGATCAATATGGTTGATATCTCGTTCGATAGGCCCCATTGCGCCATTGATCGCTATTGAATTTTTTCTCGATCAGACTTCCGGTTTCGGAGATATATAGGCCAGAATGATTTTAGTGAACGATTTTTTTAAAATCAACGGTACACTTTATCAACATGATTTCTTTAACAGTAGAAAGATCTTATCCAGATCTACTTGGGGGAAAAATTTCATACCGATCTGACTTCCGGTTCCGGAGATTTACAGGATTGAATGATTTTAGTTAACGATTTTTTACAAATTAACGGTACACCCCATCAACGTGAAATTTGCAGCAGTGGAAAGACCTCATCCATATCTACCTGCAGAAAAAATTTCATACCGATCTGACATTTGATGTTGGAGATTCCGCCTTATTACCTTTGTTACTAGCGTAACATAGGTATTAGAATCGATTTTCACACGTCCTGCCGTCTGCGACCGATAGCCATCCACACAAGCTATCTCACCTGTATAAAACATTCTCAATCGATAGAACTCGGCGCGATCTGGCTCGACAGTTTAATTACGACACCGTAGAATCAAATTGAATATGAAAAATCGACCCAGCCAGGTGAAATTTGCTGATGTCTGTATGTGCGTCTGTGGACGCGTTTCATCTAGGCAAGCTTTTTTCGAGATGGCTCATGCGATCAATATGGTTGATATCTCGTTCGATAGGCCCCATTGCGCCATTGATCGCTATTGAATTTTTTCTCGATCAGACTTCCGGTTTCGGAGATATATAGGCCAGAATGATTTTAGTGAACGATTTTTTTAAAATCAACGGTACACTTTATCAACATGATTTCTTTAACAGTAGAAAGATCTTATCCAGATCTACTTGGGGGAAAAATTTCATACCGATCTGACTTCCGGTTCCGGAGATTTACAGGATTGAATGATTTTAGTTAGCGATTTTTTACAAATTAACGGTACACCCCATCAACGTGAAATTTGCAGCAGTGGAAAGACCTCATCCATATCTACCTGCAGAAAAAATTTCATACCGATTTGACATTTGATGTTGGAGATTCCGCCTTATTACCTTTGTTACTAGCGTAACATAGGTATTAGAATCGATTTTCACACGTCCTGCCGTCTGCGACCGATAGCCATCCACACAAGCTATCTCACCTGTATAAAACATTCTCAATCGATAGAACTCGGCGCGATCTGGCTCGACAGTTTAATTACGACACCGTAGAATCAAATTGAATATGAAAAATCGACCCAGCCAGGTGAAATTTGCTGATGTCTGTATGTGCGTCTGTGGACGCGTTTCATCTAGGCAAGCTTTTTTCGAGATGGCTCATGCGATCAATATGGTTGATATCTCGTTCGATAGGCCCCATTGCGCCATTGATCGCTATTGAATTTTTTCTCGATCAGACTTCCGGTTTCGGAGATATATAGGCCAGAATGATTTTAGTGAACGATTTTTTTAAAATCAACGGTACACTTTATCAACATGATTTCTTTAACAGTAGAAAGATCTTATCCAGATCTACTTGGGGGAAAAATTTCATACCGATCTGACTTCCGGTTCCGGAGATTTACAGGATTGAATGATTTTAGTTAACGATTTTTTACAAATTAACGGTACACCCCATCAACGTGAAATTTGCAGCAGTGGAAAGACCTCATCCATATCTACCTGCAGAAAAAATTTCATACCGATCTGACATTTGATGTTGGAGATTCCGCCTTATTACCTTTGTTACTAGCGTAACATAGGTATTAGAATCGATTTTCACACGTCCTGCCGTCTGCGACCGATAGCCATCCACACAAGCTATCTCACCTGTATAAAACATTCTCAATCGATAGAACTCGGCGCGATCTGGCTCGACAGTTTAATTACGACACCGTAGAATCAAATTGAATATGAAAAATCGACCCAGCCAGGTGAAATTTGCTGATGTCTGTATGTGCGTCTGTGGACGCGTTTCATCTAGGCAAGCTTTTTTCGAGATGGCTCATGCGATCAATATGGTTGATATCTCGTTCGATAGGCCCCATTGCGCCATTGATCGCTATTGAATTTTTTCTCGATCAGACTTCCGGTTTCGGAGATATATAGGCCAGAATGATTTTAGTGAACGATTTTTTTAAAATCAACGGTACACTTTATCAACATGATTTCTTTAACAGTAGAAAGATCTTATCCAGATCTACTTGGGGGAAAAATTTCATACCGATCTGACTTCCGGTTCCGGAGATTTACAGGATTGAATGATTTTAGTTAGCGATTTTTTACAAATTAACGGTACACCCCATCAACGTGAAATTTGCAGCAGTGGAAAGACCTCATCCATATCTACCTGCAGAAAAAATTTCATACCGATTTGACATTTGATGTTGGAGATTCCGCCTTATTACCTTTGTTACTAGCGTAACATAGGTATTAGAATCGATTTTCACACGTCCTGCCGTCTGCGACCGATAGCCATCCACACAAGCTATCTCACCTGTATAAAACATTCTCAATCGATAGAACTCGGCGCGATCTGGCTCGACAGTTTAATTACGACACCGTAGAATCAAATTGAATATGAAAAATCGACCCAGCCAGGTGAAATTTGCTGATGTCTGTATGTGCGTCTGTGGACGCGTTTCATCTAGGCAAGCTTTTTTCGAGATGGCTCATGCGATCAATATGGTTGATATCTCGTTCGATAGGCCCCATTGCGCCATTGATCGCTATTGAATTTTTTCTCGATCAGACTTCCGGTTTCGGAGATATATAGGCCAGAATGATTTTAGTGAACGATTTTTTTAAAATCAACGGTACACTTTATCAACATGATTTCTTTAACAGTAGAAAGATCTTATCCAGATCTACTTGGGGGAAAAATTTCATACCGATCTGACTTCCGGTTCCGGAGATTTACAGGATTGAATGATTTTAGTTAACGATTTTTTACAAATTAACGGTACACCCCATCAACGTGAAATTTGCAGCAGTGGAAAGACCTCATCCATATCTACCTGCAGAAAAAATTTCATACCGATCTGACATTTGATGTTGGAGATTCCGCCTTATTACCTTTGTTACTAGCGTAACATAGGTATTAGAATCGATTTTCACACGTCCTGCCGTCTGCGACCGATAGCCATCCACACAAGCTATCTCACCTGTATAAAACATTCTCAATCGATAGAACTCGGCGCGATCTGGCTCGACAGTTTAATTACGACACCGTAGAATCAAATTGAATATGAAAAATCGACCCAGCCAGGTGAAATTTGCTGATGTCTGTATGTGCGTCTGTGGACGCGTTTCATCTAGGCAAGCTTTTTTCGAGATGGCTCATGCGATCAATATGGTTGATATCTCGTTCGATAGGCCCCATTGCGCCATTGATCGCTATTGAATTTTTTCTCGATCAGACTTCCGGTTTCGGAGATATATAGGCCAGAATGATTTTAGTGAACGATTTTTTTAAAATCAACGGTACACTTTATCAACATGATTTCTTTAACAGTAGAAAGATCTTATCCAGATCTACTTGGGGGAAAAATTTCATACCGATCTGACTTCCGGTTCCGGAGATTTACAGGATTGAATGATTTTAGTTAGCGATTTTTTACAAATTAACGGTACACCCCATCAACGTGAAATTTGCAGCAGTGGAAAGACCTCATCCATATCTACCTGCAGAAAAAATTTCATACCGATTTGACATTTGATGTTGGAGATTCCGCCTTATTACCTTTGTTACTAGCGTAACATAGGTATTAGAATCGATTTTCACACGTCCTGCCGTCTGCGACCGATAGCCATCCACACAAGCTATCTCACCTGTATAAAACATTCTCAATCGATAGAACTCGGCGCGATCTGGCTCGACAGTTTAATTACGACACCGTAGAATCAAATTGAATATGAAAAATCGACCCAGCCAGGTGAAATTTGCTGATGTCTGTATGTGCGTCTGTGGACGCGTTTCATCTAGGCAAGCTTTTTTCGAGATGGCTCATGCGATCAATATGGTTGATATCTCGTTCGATAGGCCCCATTGCGCCATTGATCGCTATTGAATTTTTTCTCGATCTGACTTCCGGTTTCGGAGATATATAGGCCAGAATGATTTTAGTGAACGATTTTTTTAAAATCAACGGTACACTTTATCAACATGATTTCTTTAACAGTAGAAAGATCTTATCCAGATCTACTTAAGGGAAAAATTTCATACCGATCTGACTTCCGGTTCCGGAGATTTACAGGATTGAATGATTTTAGTTAGCGATTTTTTACAAATTAACGGTACACCCCATCAACGTGAAATTTGCAGCAGTGGAAAGACCTCATCCATATCTACCTGCAGAAAAAATTTCATACCGATTTGACATTTGATGTTGGAGATTCCGCCTTATTACCTTTGTTACTAGCGTAACATAGGTATTAGAATCGATTTTCACACGTCCTGCCGTCTGCGACCGATAGCCATCCACACAAGCTATCTCACCTGTATAAAACATTCTCAATCGATAGAACTCGGCGCGATCTGGCTCGACAGTTTAATTACGACACCGTAGAATCAAATTGAATATGAAAAATCGACCCAGCCAGGTGAAATTTGCTGATGTCTGTATGTGCGTCTGTGGACGCGTTTCATCTAGGCAAGCTTTTTTCGAGATGGCTCATGCGATCAATATGGTTGATATCTCGTTCGATAGGCCCCATTGCGCCATTGATCGCTATTGAATTTTTTCTCGATCAGACTTCCGGTTTCGGAGATATATAGGCCAGAATGATTTTAGTGAACGATTTTTTTAAAATCAACGGTACACTTTATCAACATGATTTCTTTAACAGTAGAAAGATCTTATCCAGATCTACTTGGGGGAAAAATTTCATACCGATCTGACTTCCGGTTCCGGAGATTTACAGGATTGAATGATTTTAGTTAACGATTTTTTACAAATTAACGGTACACCCCATCAACGTGAAATTTGCAGCAGTGGAAAGACCTCATCCATATCTACCTGCAGAAAAAATTTCATACCGATCTGACATTTGGTGTTGGAGATTCCGCCTTATTACCTTTGTTACTAGCGTAACATAGGTATTAGAATCGATTTTCACACGTCCTGCCGTCTGCGACCGATAGCCATCCACACAAGCTATCTCACCTGTATAAAACATTCTCAATCGATAGAACTCGGCGCGATCTGGCTCGACAGTTTAATTACGACACCGTAGAATCAAATTGAATATGAAAAATCGACCCAGCCAGGTGAAATTTGCTGATGTCTGTATGTGCGTCTGTGGACGCGTTTCATCTAGGCAAGCTTTTTTCGAGATGGCTCATGCGATCAATATGGTTGATATCTCGTTCGATAGGCCCCATTGCGCCATTGATCGCTATTGAATTTTTTCTCGATCAGACTTCCGGTTTCGGAGATATATAGGCCAGAATGATTTTAGTGAACGATTTTTTTAAAATCAACGGTACACTTTATCAACATGATTTCTTTAACAGTAGAAAGATCTTATCCAGATCTACTTGGGGGAAAAATT
This sequence comes from Ochlerotatus camptorhynchus, assembly GCF_037179485.1. Classification (NCBI taxonomy): domain Eukaryota; kingdom Metazoa; phylum Arthropoda; class Insecta; order Diptera; family Culicidae; genus Ochlerotatus; species Ochlerotatus camptorhynchus. Next base: position 70,728 of record NW_027041372.1, read on the forward strand.
TCATACCGATCTGACTTCCGGTTCCGGAGATTTACAGGATTGAATGATTTTAGTTAGCGATTTTTTACAAATTAACGGTACACCCCATCAACGTGAAATTTGCAGCAGTGGAAAGACCTCATCCATATCTACCTGCAGAAAAAATTTCATACCGATTTGACATTTGATGTTGGAGATTCCGCCTTATTACCTTTGTTACTAGCGTAACATAGGTATTAGAATCGATTTTCACACGTCCTGCCGTCTGCGACCGATAGCCATCCACACAAGCTATCTCACCTGTATAAAACATTCTCAATCGATAGAACTCGGCGCGATCTGGCTCGACAGTTTAATTACGACACCGTAGAATCAAATTGAATATGAAAAATCGACCCAGCCAGGTGAAATTTGCTGATGTCTGTATGTGCGTCTGTGGACGCGTTTCATCTAGGCAAGCTTTTTTCGAGATGGCTCATGCGATCAATATGGTTGATATCTCGTTCGATAGGCCCCATTGCGCCATTGATCGCTATTGAATTTTTTCTCGATCAGACTTCCGGTTTCGGAGATATATAGGCCAGAATGATTTTAGTGAACGATTTTTTTAAAATCAACGGTACACTTTATCAACATGATTTCTTTAACAGTAGAAAGATCTTATCCAGATCTACTTGGGGGAAAAATTTCATACCGATCTGACTTCCGGTTCCGGAGATTTACAGGATTGAATGATTTTAGTTAACGATTTTTTACAAATTAACGGTACACCCCATCAACGTGAAATTTGCAGCAGTGGAAAGACCTCATCCATATCTACCTGCAGAAAAAATTTCATACCGATCTGACATTTGATGTTGGAGATTCCGCCTTATTACCTTTGTTACTAGCGTAACATAGGTATTAGAATCGATTTTCACACGTCCTGCCGTCTGCGACCGATAGCCATCCACACAAGCTATCTCACCTGTATAAAACATTCTCAATCGATAGAACTCGGCGCGATCTGGCTCGACAGTTTAATTACGACACCGTAGAATCAAATTGAATATGAAAAATCGACCCAGCCAGGTGAAATTTGCTGATGTCTGTATGTGCGTCTGTGGACGCGTTTCATCTAGGCAAGCTTTTTTCGAGATGGCTCATGCGATCAATATGGTTGATATCTCGTTCGATAGGCCCCATTGCGCCATTGATCGCTATTGAATTTTTTCTCGATCAGACTTCCGGTTTCGGAGATATATAGGCCAGAATGATTTTAGTGAACGATTTTTTTAAAATCAACGGTACACTTTATCAACATGATTTCTTTAACAGTAGAAAGATCTTATCCAGATCTACTTGGGGGAAAAATTTCATACCGATCTGACTTCCGGTTCCGGAGATTTACAGGATTGAATGATTTTAGTTAGCGATTTTTTACAAATTAACGGTACACCCCATCAACGTGAAATTTGCAGCAGTGGAAAGACCTCATCCATATCTACCTGCAGAAAAAATTTCATACCGATTTGACATTTGATGTTGGAGATTCCGCCTTATTACCTTTGTTACTAGCGTAACATAGGTATTAGAATCGATTTTCACACGTCCTGCCGTCTGCGACCGATAGCCATCCACACAAGCTATCTCACCTGTATAAAACATTCTCAATCGATAGAACTCGGCGCGATCTGGCTCGACAGTTTAATTACGACACCGTAGAATCAAATTGAATATGAAAAATCGACCCAGCCAGGTGAAATTTGCTGATGTCTGTATGTGCGTCTGTGGACGCGTTTCATCTAGGCAAGCTTTTTTCGAGATGGCTCATGCGATCAATATGGTTGATATCTCGTTCGATAGGCCCCATTGCGCCATTGATCGCTATTGAATTTTTTCTCGATCAGACTTCCGGTTTCGGAGATATATAGGCCAGAATGATTTTAGTGAACGATTTTTTTAAAATCAACGGTACACTTTATCAACATGATTTCTTTAACAGTAGAAAGATCTTATCCAGATCTACTTGGGGGAAAAATTTCATACCGATCTGACTTCCGGTTCCGGAGATTTACAGGATTGAATGATTTTAGTTAACGATTTTTTACAAATTAACGGTACACCCCATCAACGTGAAATTTGCAGCAGTGGAAAGACCTCATCCATATCTACCTGCAGAAAAAATTTCATACCGATCTGACATTTGATGTTGGAGATTCCGCCTTATTACCTTTGTTACTAGCGTAACATAGGTATTAGAATCGATTTTCACACGTCCTGCCGTCTGCGACCGATAGCCATCCACACAAGCTATCTCACCTGTATAAAACATTCTCAATCGATAGAACTCGGCGCGATCTGGCTCGACAGTTTAATTACGACACCGTAGAATCAAATTGAATATGAAAAATCGACCCAGCCAGGTGAAATTTGCTGATGTCTGTATGTGCGTCTGTGGACGCGTTTCATCTAGGCAAGCTTTTTTCGAGATGGCTCATGCGATCAATATGGTTGATATCTCGTTCGATAGGCCCCATTGCGCCATTGATCGCTATTGAATTTTTTCTCGATCAGACTTCCGGTTTCGGAGATATATAGGCCAGAATGATTTTAGTGAACGATTTTTTTAAAATCAACGGTACACTTTATCAACATGATTTCTTTAACAGTAGAAAGATCTTATCCAGATCTACTTGGGGGAAAAATTTCATACCGATCTGACTTCCGGTTCCGGAGATTTACAGGATTGAATGATTTTAGTTAGCGATTTTTTACAAATTAACGGTACACCCCATCAACGTGAAATTTGCAGCAGTGGAAAGACCTCATCCATATCTACCTGCAGAAAAAATTTCATACCGATTTGACATTTGATGTTGGAGATTCCGCCTTATTACCTTTGTTACTAGCGTAACATAGGTATTAGAATCGATTTTCACACGTCCTGCCGTCTGCGACCGATAGCCATCCACACAAGCTATCTCACCTGTATAAAACATTCTCAATCGATAGAACTCGGCGCGATCTGGCTCGACAGTTTAATTACGACACCGTAGAATCAAATTGAATATGAAAAATCGACCCAGCCAGGTGAAATTTGCTGATGTCTGTATGTGCGTCTGTGGACGCGTTTCATCTAGGCAAGCTTTTTTCGAGATGGCTCATGCGATCAATATGGTTGATATCTCGTTCGATAGGCCCCATTGCGCCATTGATCGCTATTGAATTTTTTCTCGATCAGACTTCCGGTTTCGGAGATATATAGGCCAGAATGATTTTAGTGAACGATTTTTTTAAAATCAACGGTACACTTTATCAACATGATTTCTTTAACAGTAGAAAGATCTTATCCAGATCTACTTGGGGGAAAAATTTCATACCGATCTGACTTCCGGTTCCGGAGATTTACAGGATTGAATGATTTTAGTTAACGATTTTTTACAAATTAACGGTACACCCCATCAACGTGAAATTTGCAGCAGTGGAAAGACCTCATCCATATCTACCTGCAGAAAAAATTTCATACCGATCTGACATTTGATGTTGGAGATTCCGCCTTATTACCTTTGTTACTAGCGTAACATAGGTATTAGAATCGATTTTCACACGTCCTGCCGTCTGCGACCGATAGCCATCCACACAAGCTATCTCACCTGTATAAAACATTCTCAATCGATAGAACTCGGCGCGATCTGGCTCGACAGTTTAATTACGACACCGTAGAATCAAATTGAATATGAAAAATCGACCCAGCCAGGTGAAATTTGCTGATGTCTGTATGTGCGTCTGTGGACGCGTTTCATCTAGGCAAGCTTTTTTCGAGATGGCTCATGCGATCAATATGGTTGATATCTCGTTCGATAGGCCCCATTGCGCCATTGATCGCTATTGAATTTTTTCTCGATCAGACTTCCGGTTTCGGAGATATATAGGCCAGAATGATTTTAGTGAACGATTTTTTTAAAATCAACGGTACACTTTATCAACATGATTTCTTTAACAGTAGAAAGATCTTATCCAGATCTACTTGGGGGAAAAATTTCATACCGATCTGACTTCCGGTTCCGGAGATTTACAGGATTGAATGATTTTAGTTAGCGATTTTTTACAAATTAACGGTACACCCCATCAACGTGAAATTTGCAGCAGTGGAAAGACCTCATCCATATCTACCTGCAGAAAAAATTTCATACCGATTTGACATTTGATGTTGGAGATTCCGCCTTATTACCTTTGTTACTAGCGTAACATAGGTATTAGAATCGATTTTCACACGTCCTGCCGTCTGCGACCGATAGCCATCCACACAAGCTATCTCACCTGTATAAAACATTCTCAATCGATAGAACTCGGCGCGATCTGGCTCGACAGTTTAATTACGACACCGTAGAATCAAATTGAATATGAAAAATCGACCCAGCCAGGTGAAATTTGCTGATGTCTGTATGTGCGTCTGTGGACGCGTTTCATCTAGGCAAGCTTTTTTCGAGATGGCTCATGCGATCAATATGGTTGATATCTCGTTCGATAGGCCCCATTGCGCCATTGATCGCTATTGAATTTTTTCTCGATCTGACTTCCGGTTTCGGAGATATATAGGCCAGAATGATTTTAGTGAACGATTTTTTTAAAATCAACGGTACACTTTATCAACATGATTTCTTTAACAGTAGAAAGATCTTATCCAGATCTACTTGGGGGAAAAATTTCATACCGATCTGACTTCCGGTTCCGGAGATTTACAGGATTGAATGATTTTAGTTAGCGATTTTTTACAAATTAACGGTACACCCCATCAACGTGAAATTTGCAGCAGTGGAAAGACCTCATCCATATCTACCTGCAGAAAAAATTTCATACCGATTTGACATTTGATGTTGGAGATTCCGCCTTATTACCTTTGTTACTAGCGTAACATAGGTATTAGAATCGATTTTCACACGTCCTGCCGTCTGCGACCGATAGCCATCCACACAAGCTATCTCACCTGTATAAAACATTCTCAATCGATAGAACTCGGCGCGATCTGGCTCGACAGTTTAATTACGACACCGTAGAATCAAATTGAATATGAAAAATCGACCCAGCCAGGTGAAATTTGCTGATGTCTGTATGTGCGTCTGTGGACGCGTTTCATCTAGGCAAGCTTTTTTCGAGATGGCTCATGCGATCAATATGGTTGATATCTCGTTCGATAGGCCCCATTGCGCCATTGATCGCTATTGAATTTTTTCTCGATCAGACTTCCGGTTTCGGAGATATATAGGCCAGAATGATTTTAGTGAACGATTTTTTTAAAATCAACGGTACACTTTATCAACATGATTTCTTTAACAGTAGAAAGATCTTATCCAGATCTACTTGGGGGAAAAATTTCATACCGATCTGACTTCCGGTTCCGGAGATTTACAGGATTGAATGATTTTAGTTAACGATTTTTTACAAATTAACGGTACACCCCATCAACGTGAAATTTGCAGCAGTGGAAAGACCTCATCCATATCTACCTGCAGAAAAAATTTCATACCGATCTGACATTTGGTGTTGGAGATTCCGCCTTATTACCTTTGTTACTAGCGTAACATAGGTATTAGAATCGATTTTCACACGTCCTGCCGTCTGCGACCGATAGCCATCCACACAAGCTATCTCACCTGTATAAAACATTCTCAATCGATAGAACTCGGCGCGATCTGGCTCGACAGTTTAATTACGACACCGTAGAATCAAATTGAATATGAAAAATCGACCCAGCCAGGTGAAATTTGCTGATGTCTGTATGTGCGTCTGTGGACGCGTTTCATCTAGGCAAGCTTTTTTCGAGATGGCTCATGCGATCAATATGGTTGATATCTCGTTCGATAGGCCCCATTGCGCCATTGATCGCTATTGAATTTTTTCTCGATCAGACTTCCGGTTTCGGAGATATATAGGCCAGAATGATTTTAGTGAACGATTTTTTTAAAATCAACGGTACACTTTATCAACATGATTTCTTTAACAGTAGAAAGATCTTATCCAGATCTACTTGGGGGAAAAATTTCATACCGATCTGACTTCCGGTTCCGGAGATTTACAGGATTGAATGATTTTAGTTAGCGATTTTTTACAAATTAACGGTACACCCCATCAACGTGAAATTTGCAGCAGTGGAAAGACCTCATCCATATCTACCTGCAGAAAAAATTTCATACCGATTTGACATTTGATGTTGGAGATTCCGCCTTATTACCTTTGTTACTAGCGTAACATAGGTATTAGAATCGATTTTCACACGTCCTGCCGTCTGCGACCGATAGCCATCCACACAAGCTATCTCACCTGTATAAAACATTCTCAATCGATAGAACTCGGCGCGATCTGGCTCGACAGTTTAATTACGACACCGTAGAATCAAATTGAATATGAAAAATCGACCCAGCCAGGTGAAATTTGCTGATGTCTGTATGTGCGTCTGTGGACGCGTTTCATCTAGGCAAGCTTTTTTCGAGATGGCTCATGCGATCAATATGGTTGATATCTCGTTCGATAGGCCCCATTGCGCCATTGATCGCTATTGAATTTTTTCTCGATCAGACTTCCGGTTTCGGAGATATATAGGCCAGAATGATTTTAGTGAACGATTTTTTTAAAATCAACGGTACACTTTATCAACATGATTTCTTTAACAGTAGAAAGATCTTATCCAGATCTACTTGGGGGAAAAATTTCATACCGATCTGACTTCCGGTTCCGGAGATTTACAGGATTGAATGATTTTAGTTAACGATTTTTTACAAATTAACGGTACACCCCATCAACGTGAAATTTGCAGCAGTGGAAAGACCTCATCCATATCTACCTGCAGAAAAAATTTCATACCGATCTGACATTTGGTGTTGGAGATTCCGCCTTATTACCTTTGTTACTAGCGTAACATAGGTATTAGAATCGATTTTCACACGTCCTGCCGTCTGCGACCGATAGCCATCCACACAAGCTATCTCACCTGTATAAAACATTCTCAATCGATAGAACTCGGCGCGATCTGGCTCGACAGTTTAATTACGACACCGTAGAATCAAATTGAATATGAAAAATCGACCCAGCCAGGTGAAATTTGCTGATGTCTGTATGTGCGTCTGTGGACGCGTTTCATCTAGGCAAGCTTTTTTCGAGATGGCTCATGCGATCAATATGGTTGATATCTCGTTCGATAGGCCCCATTGCGCCATTGATCGCTATTGAATTTTTTCTCGATCAGACTTCCGGTTTCGGAGATATATAGGCCAGAATGATTTTAGTGAACGATTTTTTTAAAATCAACGGTACACTTTATCAACATGATTTCTTTAACAGTAGAAAGATCTTATCCAGATCTACTTGGGGGAAAAATTTCATACCGATCTGACTTCCGGTTCCGGAGATTTACAGGATTGAATGATTTTAGTTAACGATTTTTTACAAATTAACGGTACACCCCATCAACGTGAAATTTGCAGCAGTGGAAAGACCTCATCCATATCTACCTGCAGAAAAAATTTCATACCGATCTGACATTTGATGTTGGAGATTCCGCCTTATTACCTTTGTTACTAGCGTAACATAGGTATTAGAATCGATTTTCACACGTCCTGCCGTCTGCGACCGATAGCCATCCACACAAGCTATCTCACCTGTATAAAACATTCTCAATCGATAGAACTCGGCGCGATCTGGCTCGACAGTTTAATTACGACACCGTAGAATCAAATTGAATATGAAAAATCGACCCAGCCAGGTGAAATTTGCTGATGTCTGTATGTGCGTCTGTGGACGCGTTTCATCTAGGCAAGCTTTTTTCGAGATGGCTCATGCGATCAATATGGTTGATATCTCGTTCGATAGGCCCCATTGCGCCATTGATCGCTATTGAATTTTTTCTCGATCAGACTTCCGGTTTCGGAGATATATAGGCCAGAATGATTTTAGTGAACGATTTTTTTAAAATCAACGGTACACTTTATCAACATGATTTCTTTAACAGTAGAAAGATCTTATCCAGATCTACTTGGGGGAAAAATTTCATACCGATCTGACTTCCGGTTCCGGAGATTTACAGGATTGAATGATTTTAGTTAGCGATTTTTTACAAATTAACGGTACACCCCATCAACGTGAAATTTGCAGCAGTGGAAAGACCTCATCCATATCTACCTGCAGAAAAAATTTCATACCGATTTGACATTTGATGTTGGAGATTCCGCCTTATTACCTTTGTTACTAGCGTAACATAGGTATTAGAATCGATTTTCACACGTCCTGCCGTCTGCGACCGATAGCCATCCACACAAGCTATCTCACCTGTATAAAACATTCTCAATCGATAGAACTCGGCGCGATCTGGCTCGACAGTTTAATTACGACACCGTAGAATCAAATTGAATATGAAAAATCGACCCAGCCAGGTGAAATTTGCTGATGTCTGTATGTGCGTCTGTGGACGCGTTTCATCTAGGCAAGCTTTTTTCGAGATGGCTCATGCGATCAATATGGTTGATATCTCGTTCGATAGGCCCCATTGCGCCATTGATCGCTATTGAATTTTTTCTCGATCAGACTTCCGGTTTCGGAGATATATAGGCCAGAATGATTTTAGTGAACCATTTTTTTTAAATTAACGGTACACTTTATCAACATGATTTCTTTAACAGTAGAAAGATCTTATCCAGATCTACTTGGGGGAAAAATTTCATACCGATCTGACTTCCGGTTCCGGAGATTTACAGGATTGAATGATTTTAGTTAACGATTTTTTACAAATTAACGGTACACCCCATCAACGTGAAATTTGCAGCAGTGGAAAGACCTCATCCATATCTACCTGCAGAAAAAATTTCATACCGATCTGACATTTGATGTTGGAGATTCCGCCTTATTACCTTTGTTACTAGCGTAACATAGGTATTAGAATCGATTTTCACACGTCCTGCCGTCTGCGACCGATAGCCATCCACACAAGCTATCTCACCTGTATAAAACATTCTCAATCGATAGAACTCGGCGCGATCTGGCTCGACAGTTTAATTACGACACCGTAGAATCAAATTGAATATGAAAAATCGACCCAGCCAGGTGAAATTTGCTGATGTCTGTATGTGCGTCTGTGGACGCGTTTCATCTAGGCAAGCTTTTTTCGAGATGGCTCATGCGATCAATATGGTTGATATCTCGTTCGATAGGCCCCATTGCGCCATTGATCGCTATTGAATTTTTTCTCGATCAGACTTCCGGTTTCGGAGATATATAGGCCAGAATGATTTTAGTGAACGATTTTTTTAAAATCAACGGTACACTTTATCAACATGATTTCTTTAACAGTAGAAAGATCTTATCCAGATCTACTTGGGGGAAAAATTTCATACCGATCTGACTTCCGGTTCCGGAGATTTACAGGATTGAATGATTTTAGTTAGCGATTTTTTACAAATTAACGGTACACCCCATCAACGTGAAATTTGCAGCAGTGGAAAGACCTCATCCATATCTACCTGCAGAAAAAATTTCATACCGATTTGACATTTGATGTTGGAGATTCCGCCTTATTACCTTTGTTACTAGCGTAACATAGGTATTAGAATCGATTTTCACACGTCCTGCCGTCTGCGACCGATAGCCATCCACACAAGCTATCTCACCTGTATAAAACATTCTCAATCGATAGAACTCGGCGCGATCTGGCTCGACAGTTTAATTACGACACCGTAGAATCAAATTGAATATGAAAAATCGACCCAGCCAGGTGAAATTTGCTGATGTCTGTATGTGCGTCTGTGGACGCGTTTCATCTAGGCAAGCTTTTTTCGAGATGGCTCATGCGATCAATATGGTTGATATCTCGTTCGATAGGCCCCATTGCGCCATTGATCGCTATTGAATTTTTTCTCGATCAGACTTCCGGTTTCGGAGATATATAGGCCAGAATGATTTTAGTGAACGATTTTTTTAAAATCAACGGTACACTTTATCAACATGATTTCTTTAACAGTAGAAAGATCTTATCCAGATCTACTTGGGGGAAAAATTTCATACCGATCTGACTTCCGGTTCCGGAGATTTACAGGATTGAATGATTTTAGTTAACGATTTTTTACAAATTAACGGTACACCCCATCAACGTGAAATTTGCAGCAGTGGAAAGACCTCATCCATATCTACCTGCAGAAAAAATTTCATACCGATCTGACATTTGATGTTGGAGATTCCGCCTTATTACCTTTGTTACTAGCGTAACATAGGTATTAGAATCGATTTTCACACGTCCTGCCGTCTGCGACCGATAGCCATCCACACAAGCTATCTCACCTGTATAAAACATTCTCAATCGATAGAACTCGGCGCGATCTGGCTCGACAGTTTAATTACGACACCGTAGAATCAAATTGAATATGAAAAATCGACCCAGCCAGGTGAAATTTGCTGATGTCTGTATGTGCGTCTGTGGACGCGTTTCATCTAGGCAAGCTTTTTTCGAGATGGCTCATGCGATCAATATGGTTGATATCTCGTTCGATAGGCCCCATTGCGCCATTGATCGCTATTGAATTTTTTCTCGATCAGACTTCCGGTTTCGGAGATATATAGGCCAGAATGATTTTAGTGAACGATTTTTTTAAAATCAACGGTACACTTTATCAACATGATTTCTTTAACAGTAGAAAGATCTTATCCAGATCTACTTGGGGGAAAAATTTCATACCGATCTGACTTCCGGTTCCGGAGATTTACAGGATTGAATGATTTTAGTTAGCGATTTTTTACAAATTAACGGTACACCCCATCAACGTGAAATTTGCAGCAGTGGAAAGACCTCATCCATATCTACCTGCAGAAAAAATTTCATACCGATTTGACATTTGATGTTGGAGATTCCGCCTTATTACCTTTGTTACTAGCGTAACATAGGTATTAGAATCGATTTTCACACGTCCTGCCGTCTGCGACCGATAGCCATCCACACAAGCTATCTCACCTGTATAAAACATTCTCAATCGATAGAACTCGGCGCGATCTGGCTCGACAGTTTAATTACGACACCGTAGAATCAAATTGAATATGAAAAATCGACCCAGCCAGGTGAAATTTGCTGATGTCTGTATGTGCGTCTGTGGACGCGTTTCATCTAGGCAAGCTTTTTTCGAGATGGCTCATGCGATCAATATGGTTGATATCTCGTTCGATAGGCCCCATTGCGCCATTGATCGCTATTGAATTTTTTCTCGATCTGACTTCCGGTTTCGGAGATATATAGGCCAGAATGATTTTAGTGAACGATTTTTTTAAAATCAACGGTACACTTTATCAACATGATTTCTTTAACAGTAGAAAGATCTTATCCAGATCTACTTGGGGGAAAAATTTCATACCGATCTGACTTCCGGTTCCGGAGATTTACAGGATTGAATGATTTTAGTTAGCGATTTTTTACAAATTAACGGTACACCCCATCAACGTGAAATTTGCAGCAGTGGAAAGACCTCATCCATATCTACCTGCAGAAAAAATTTCATACCGATTTGACATTTGATGTTGGAGATTCCGCCTTATTACCTTTGTTACTAGCGTAACATAGGTATTAGAATCGATTTTCACACGTCCTGCCGTCTGCGACCGATAGCCATCCACACAAGCTATCTCACCTGTATAAAACATTCTCAATCGATAGAACTCGGCGCGATCTGGCTCGACAGTTTAATTACGACACCGTAGAATCAAATTGAATATGAAAAATCGACCCAGCCAGGTGAAATTTGCTGATGTCTGTATGTGCGTCTGTGGACGCGTTTCATCTAGGCAAGCTTTTTTCGAGATGGCTCATGCGATCAATATGGTTGATATCTCGTTCGATAGGCCCCATTGCGCCATTGATCGCTATTGAATTTTTTCTCGATCAGACTTCCGGTTTCGGAGATATATAGGCCAGAATGATTTTAGTGAACGATTTTTTTAAAATCAACGGTACACTTTATCAACATGATTTCTTTAACAGTAGAAAGATCTTATCCAGATCTACTTGGGGGAAAAATTTCATACCGATCTGACTTCCGGTTCCGGAGATTTACAGGATTGAATGATTTTAGTTAGCGATTTTTTACAAATTAACGGTACACCCCATCAACGTGAAATTTGCAGCAGTGGAAAGACCTCATCCATATCTACCTGCAGAAAAAATTTCATACCGATTTGACATTTGATGTTGGAGATTCCGCCTTATTACCTTTGTTACTAGCGTAACATAGGTATTAGAATCGATTTTCACACGTCCTGCCGTCTGCGACCGATAGCCATCCACACAAGCTATCTCACCTGTATAAAACATTCTCAATCGATAGAACTCGGCGCGATCTGGCTCGACAGTTTAATTACGACACCGTAGAATCAAATTGAATATGAAAAATCGACCCAGCCAGGTGAAATTTGCTGATGTCTGTATGTGCGTCTGTGGACGCGTTTCATCTAGGCAAGCTTTTTTCGAGATGGCTCATGCGATCAATATGGTTGATATCTCGTTCGATAGGCCCCATTGCGCCATTGATCGCTATTGAATTTTTTCTCGATCAGACTTCCGGTTTCGGAGATATATAGGCCAGAATGATTTTAGTGAACGATTTTTTTAAAATCAACGGTACACTTTATCAACATGATTTCTTTAACAGTAGAAAGATCTTATCCAGATCTACTTGGGGGAAAAATTTCATACCGATCTGACTTCCGGTTCCGGAGATTTACAGGATTGAATGATTTTAGTTAACGATTTTTTACAAATTAACGGTACACCCCATCAACGTGAAATTTGCAGCAGTGGAAAGACCTCATCCATATCTACCTGCAGAAAAAATTTCATACCGATCTGACATTTGGTGTTGGAGATTCCGCCTTATTACCTTTGTTACTAGCGTAACATAGGTATTAGAATCGATTTTCACACGTCCTGCCGTCTGCGACCGATAGCCATCCACACAAGCTATCTCACCTGTATAAAACATTCTCAATCGATAGAACTCGGCGCGATCTGGCTCGACAGTTTAATTACGACACCGTAGAATCAAATTGAATATGAAAAATCGACCCAGCCAGGTGAAATTTGCTGATGTCTGTATGTGCGTCTGTGGACGCGTTTCATCTAGGCAAGCTTTTTTCGAGATGGCTCATGCGATCAATATGGTTGATATCTCGTTCGATAGGCCCCATTGCGCCATTGATCGCTATTGAATTTTTTCTCGATCAGACTTCCGGTTTCGGAGATATATAGGCCAGAATGATTTTAGTGAACGATTTTTTTAAAATCAACGGTACACTTTATCAACATGATTTCTTTAACAGTAGAAAGATCTTATCCAGATCTACTTGGGGGAAAAATTTCATACCGATCTGACTTCCGGTTCCGGAGATTTACAGGATTGAATGATTTTAGTTAGCGATTTTTTACAAATTAACGGTACACCCCATCAACGTGAAATTTGCAGCAGTGGAAAGACCTCATCCATATCTACCTGCAGAAAAAATTTCATACCGATTTGACATTTGATGTTGGAGATTCCGCCTTATTACCTTTGTTACTAGCGTAACATAGGTATTAGAATCGATTTTCACACGTCCTGCCGTCTGCGACCGATAGCCATCCACACAAGCTATCTCACCTGTATAAAACATTCTCAATCGATAGAACTCGGCGCGATCTGGCTCGACAGTTTAATTACGACACCGTAGAATCAAATTGAATATGAAAAATCGACCCAGCCAGGTGAAATTTGCTGATGTCTGTATGTGCGTCTGTGGACGCGTTTCATCTAGGCAAGCTTTTTTCGAGATGGCTCATGCGATCAATATGGTTGATATCTCGTTCGATAGGCCCCATTGCGCCATTGATCGCTATTGAATTTTTTCTCGATCAGACTTCCGGTTTCGGAGATATATAGGCCAGAATGATTTTAGTGAACGATTTTTTTAAAATCAACGGTACACTTTATCAACATGATTTCTTTAACAGTAGAAAGATCTTATCCAGATCTACTTGGGGGAAAAATTTCATACCGATCTGACTTCCGGTTCCGGAGATTTACAGGATTGAATGATTTTAGTTAACGATTTTTTACAAATTAACGGTACACCCCATCAACGTGAAATTTGCAGCAGTGGAAAGACCTCATCCATATCTACCTGCAGAAAAAATTTCATACCGATCTGACATTTGGTGTTGGAGATTCCGCCTTATTACCTTTGTTACTAGCGTAACATAGGTATTAGAATCGATTTTCACACGTCCTGCCGTCTGCGACCGATAGCCATCCACACAAGCTATCTCACCTGTATAAAACATTCTCAATCGATAGAACTCGGCGCGATCTGGCTCGACAGTTTAATTACGACACCGTAGAATCAAATTGAATATGAAAAATCGACCCAGCCAGGTGAAATTTGCTGATGTCTGTATGTGCGTCTGTGGACGCGTTTCATCTAGGCAAGCTTTTTTCGAGATGGCTCATGCGATCAATATGGTTGATATCTCGTTCGATAGGCCCCATTGCGCCATTGATCGCTATTGAATTTTTTCTCGATCAGACTTCCGGTTTCGGAGATATATAGGCCAGAATGATTTTAGTGAACGATTTTTTTAAAATCAACGGTACACTTTATCAACATGATTTCTTTAACAGTAGAAAGATCTTATCCAGATCTACTTGGGGGAAAAATTTCATACCGATCTGACTTCCGGTTCCGGAGATTTACAGGATTGAATGATTTTAGTTAACGATTTTTTACAAATTAACGGTACACCCCATCAACGTGAAATTTGCAGCAGTGGAAAGACCTCATCCATATCTACCTGCAGAAAAAATTTCATACCGATCTGACATTTGATGTTGGAGATTCCGCCTTATTACCTTTGTTACTAGCGTAACATAGGTATTAGAATCGATTTTCACACGTCCTGCCGTCTGCGACCGATAGCCATCCACACAAGCTATCTCACCTGTATAAAACATTCTCAATCGATAGAACTCGGCGCGATCTGGCTCGACAGTTTAATTACGACACCGTAGAATCAAATTGAATATGAAAAATCGACCCAGCCAGGTGAAATTTGCTGATGTCTGTATGTGCGTCTGTGGACGCGTTTCATCTAGGCAAGCTTTTTTCGAGATGGCTCATGCGATCAATATGGTTGATATCTCGTTCGATAGGCCCCATTGCGCCATTGATCGCTATTGAATTTTTTCTCGATCAGACTTCCGGTTTCGGAGATATATAGGCCAGAATGATTTTAGTGAACGATTTTTTTAAAATCAACGGTACACTTTATCAACATGATTTCTTTAACAGTAGAAAGATCTTATCCAGATCTACTTGGGGGAAAAATTTCATACCGATCTGACTTCCGGTTCCGGAGATTTACAGGATTGAATGATTTTAGTTAGCGATTTTTTACAAATTAACGGTACACCCCATCAACGTGAAATTTGCAGCAGTGGAAAGACCTCATCCATATCTACCTGCAGAAAAAATTTCATACCGATTTGACATTTGATGTTGGAGATTCCGCCTTATTACCTTTGTTACTAGCGTAACATAGGTATTAGAATCGATTTTCACACGTCCTGCCGTCTGCGACCGATAGCCATCCACACAAGCTATCTCACCTGTATAAAACATTCTCAATCGATAGAACTCGGCGCGATCTGGCTCGACAGTTTAATTACGACACCGTAGAATCAAATTGAATATGAAAAATCGACCCAGCCAGGTGAAATTTGCTGATGTCTGTATGTGCGTCTGTGGACGCGTTTCATCTAGGCAAGCTTTTTTCGAGATGGCTCATGCGATCAATATGGTTGATATCTCGTTCGATAGGCCCCATTGCGCCATTGATCGCTATTGAATTTTTTCTCGATCAGACTTCCGGTTTCGGAGATATATAGGCCAGAATGATTTTAGTGAACGATTTTTTTAAAATCAACGGTACACTTTATCAACATGATTTCTTTAACAGTAGAAAGATCTTATCCAGATCTACTTGGGGGAAAAATTTCATACCGATCTGACTTCCGGTTCCGGAGATTTACAGGATTGAATGATTTTAGTTAACGATTTTTTACAAATTAACGGTACACCCCATCAACGTGAAATTTGCAGCAGTGGAAAGACCTCATCCATATCTACCTGCAGAAAAAATTTCATACCGATCTGACATTTGATGTTGGAGATTCCGCCTTATTACCTTTGTTACTAGCGTAACATAGGTATTAGAATCGATTTTCACACGTCCTGCCGTCTGCGACCGATAGCCATCCACACAAGCTATCTCACCTGTATAAAACATTCTCAATCGATAGAACTCGGCGCGATCTGGCTCGACAGTTTAATTACGACACCGTAGAATCAAATTGAATATGAAAAATCGACCCAGCCAGGTGAAATTTGCTGATGTCTGTATGTGCGTCTGTGGACGCGTTTCATCTAGGCAAGCTTTTTTCGAGATGGCTCATGCGATCAATATGGTTGATATCTCGTTCGATAGGCCCCATTGCGCCATTGATCGCTATTGAATTTTTTCTCGATCAGACTTCCGGTTTCGGAGATATATAGGCCAGAATGATTTTAGTGAACGATTTTTTTAAAATCAACGGTACACTTTATCAACATGATTTCTTTAACAGTAGAAAGATCTTATCCAGATCTACTTGGGGGAAAAATTTCATACCGATCTGACTTCCGGTTCCGGAGATTTACAGGATTGAATGATTTTAGTTAGCGATTTTTTACAAATTAACGGTACACCCCATCAACGTGAAATTTGCAGCAGTGGAAAGACCTCATCCATATCTACCTGCAGAAAAAATTTCATACCGATTTGACATTTGATGTTGGAGATTCCGCCTTATTACCTTTGTTACTAGCGTAACATAGGTATTAGAATCGATTTTCACACGTCCTGCCGTCTGCGACCGATAGCCATCCACACAAGCTATCTCACCTGTATAAAACATTCTCAATCGATAGAACTCGGCGCGATCTGGCTCGACAGTTTAATTACGACACCGTAGAATCAAATTGAATATGAAAAATCGACCCAGCCAGGTGAAATTTGCTGATGTCTGTATGTGCGTCTGTGGACGCGTTTCATCTAGGCAAGCTTTTTTCGAGATGGCTCATGCGATCAATATGGTTGATATCTCGTTCGATAGGCCCCATTGCGCCATTGATCGCTATTGAATTTTTTCTCGATCAGACTTCCGGTTTCGGAGATATATAGGCCAGAATGATTTTAGTGAACGATTTTTTTAAAATCAACGGTACACTTTATCAACATGATTTCTTTAACAGTAGAAAGATCTTATCCAGATCTACTTGGGGGAAAAATTTCATACCGATCTGACTTCCGGTTCCGGAGATTTACAGGATTGAATGATTTTAGTTAACGATTTTTTACAAATTAACGGTACACCCCATCAACGTGAAATTTGCAGCAGTGGAAAGACCTCATCCATATCTACCTGCAGAAAAAATTTCATACCGATCTGACATTTGGTGTTGGAGATTCCGCCTTATTACCTTTGTTACTAGCGTAACATAGGTATTAGAATCGATTTTCACACGTCCTGCCGTCTGCGACCGATAGCCATCCACACAAGCTATCTCACCTGTATAAAACATTCTCAATCGATAGAACTCGGCGCGATCTGGCTCGACAGTTTAATTACGACACCGTAGAATCAAATTGAATATGAAAAATCGACCCAGCCAGGTGAAATTTGCTGATGTCTGTATGTGCGTCTGTGGACGCGTTTCATCTAGGCAAGCTTTTTTCGAGATGGCTCATGCGATCAATATGGTTGATATCTCGTTCGATAGGCCCCATTGCGCCATTGATCGCTATTGAATTTTTTCTCGATCAGACTTCCGGTTTCGGAGATATATAGGCCAGAATGATTTTAGTGAACGATTTTTTTAAAATCAACGGTACACTTTATCAACATGATTTCTTTAACAGTAGAAAGATCTTATCCAGATCTACTTGGGGGAAAAATTTCATACCGATCTGACTTCCGGTTCCGGAGATTTACAGGATTGAATGATTTTAGTTAACGATTTTTTACAAATTAACGGTACACCCCATCAACGTGAAATTTGCAGCAGTGGAAAGACCTCATCCATATCTACCTGCAGAAAAAATTTCATACCGATCTGACATTTGATGTTGGAGATTCCGCCTTATTACCTTTGTTACTAGCGTAACATAGGTATTAGAATCGATTTTCACACGTCCTGCCGTCTGCGACCGATAGCCATCCACACAAGCTATCTCACCTGTATAAAACATTCTCAATCGATAGAACTCGGCGCGATCTGGCTCGACAGTTTAATTACGACACCGTAGAATCAAATTGAATATGAAAAATCGACCCAGCCAGGTGAAATTTGCTGATGTCTGTATGTGCGTCTGTGGACGCGTTTCATCTAGGCAAGCTTTTTTCGAGATGGCTCATGCGATCAATATGGTTGATATCTCGTTCGATAGGCCCCATTGCGCCATTGATCGCTATTGAATTTTTTCTCGATCAGACTTCCGGTTTCGGAGATATATAGGCCAGAATGATTTTAGTGAACGATTTTTTTAAAATCAACGGTACACTTTATCAACATGATTTCTTTAACAGTAGAAAGATCTTATCCAGATCTACTTGGGGGAAAAATTTCATACCGATCTGACTTCCGGTTCCGGAGATTTACAGGATTGAATGATTTTAGTTAGCGATTTTTTACAAATTAACGGTACACCCCATCAACGTGAAATTTGCAGCAGTGGAAAGACCTCATCCATATCTACCTGCAGAAAAAATTTCATACCGATTTGACATTTGATGTTGGAGATTCCGCCTTATTACCTTTGTTACTAGCGTAACATAGGTATTAGAATCGATTTTCACACGTCCTGCCGTCTGCGACCGATAGCCATCCACACAAGCTATCTCACCTGTATAAAACATTCTCAATCGATAGAACTCGGCGCGATCTGGCTCGACAGTTTAATTACGACACCGTAGAATCAAATTGAATATGAAAAATCGACCCAGCCAGGTGAAATTTGCTGATGTCTGTATGTGCGTCTGTGGACGCGTTTCATCTAGGCAAGCTTTTTTCGAGATGGCTCATGCGATCAATATGGTTGATATCTCGTTCGATAGGCCCCATTGCGCCATTGATCGCTATTGAATTTTTTCTCGATCAGACTTCCGGTTTCGGAGATATATAGGCCAGAATGATTTTAGTGAACGATTTTTTTAAAATCAACGGTACACTTTATCAACATGATTTCTTTAACAGTAGAAAGATCTTATCCAGATCTACTTGGGGGAAAAATTTCATACCGATCTGACTTCCGGTTCCGGAGATTTACAGGATTGAATGATTTTAGTTAACGATTTTTTACAAATTAACGGTACACCCCATCAACGTGAAATTTGCAGCAGTGGAAAGACCTCATCCATATCTACCTGCAGAAAAAATTTCATACCGATCTGACATTTGATGTTGGAGATTCCGCCTTATTACCTTTGTTACTAGCGTAACATAGGTATTAGAATCGATTTTCACACGTCCTGCCGTCTGCGACCGATAGCCATCCACACAAGCTATCTCACCTGTATAAAACATTCTCAATCGATAGAACTCGGCGCGATCTGGCTCGACAGTTTAATTACGACACCGTAGAATCAAATTGAATATGAAAAATCGACCCAGCCAGGTGAAATTTGCTGATGTCTGTATGTGCGTCTGTGGACGCGTTTCATCTAGGCAAGCTTTTTTCGAGATGGCTCATGCGATCAATATGGTTGATATCTCGTTCGATAGGCCCCATTGCGCCATTGATCGCTATTGAATTTTTTCTCGATCAGACTTCCGGTTTCGGAGATATATAGGCCAGAATGATTTTAGTGAACGATTTTTTTAAAATCAACGGTACACTTTATCAACATGATTTCTTTAACAGTAGAAAGATCTTATCCAGATCTACTTGGGGGAAAAATTTCATACCGATCTGACTTCCGGTTCCGGAGATTTACAGGATTGAATGATTTTAGTTAGCGATTTTTTACAAATTAACGGTACACCCCATCAACGTGAAATTTGCAGCAGTGGAAAGACCTCATCCATATCTACCTGCAGAAAAAATTTCATACCGATTTGACATTTGATGTTGGAGATTCCGCCTTATTACCTTTGTTACTAGCGTAACATAGGTATTAGAATCGATTTTCACACGTCCTGCCGTCTGCGACCGATAGCCATCCACACAAGCTATCTCACCTGTATAAAACATTCTCAATCGATAGAACTCGGCGCGATCTGGCTCGACAGTTTAATTACGACACCGTAGAATCAAATTGAATATGAAAAATCGACCCAGCCAGGTGAAATTTGCTGATGTCTGTATGTGCGTCTGTGGACGCGTTTCATCTAGGCAAGCTTTTTTCGAGATGGCTCATGCGATCAATATGGTTGATATCTCGTTCGATAGGCCCCATTGCGCCATTGATCGCTATTGAATTTTTTCTCGATCAGACTTCCGGTTTCGGAGATATATAGGCCAGAATGATTTTAGTGAACGATTTTTTTAAAATCAACGGTACACTTTATCAACATGATTTCTTTAACAGTAGAAAGATCTTATCCAGATCTACTTGGGGGAAAAATTTCATACCGATCTGACTTCCGGTTCCGGAGATTTACAGGATTGAATGATTTTAGTTAACGATTTTTTACAAATTAACGGTACACCCCATCAACGTGAAATTTGCAGCAGTGGAAAGACCTCATCCATATCTACCTGCAGAAAAAATTTCATACCGATCTGACATTTGATGTTGGAGATTCCGCCTTATTACCTTTGTTACTAGCGTAACATAGGTATTAGAATCGATTTTCACACGTCCTGCCGTCTGCGACCGATAGCCATCCACACAAGCTATCTCACCTGTATAAAACATTCTCAATCGATAGAACTCGGCGCGATCTGGCTCGACAGTTTAATTACGACACCGTAGAATCAAATTGAATATGAAAAATCGACCCAGCCAGGTGAAATTTGCTGATGTCTGTATGTGCGTCTGTGGACGCGTTTCATCTAGGCAAGCTTTTTTCGAGATGGCTCATGCGATCAATATGGTTGATATCTCGTTCGATAGGCCCCATTGCGCCATTGATCGCTATTGAATTTTTTCTCGATCAGACTTCCGGTTTCGGAGATATATAGGCCAGAATGATTTTAGTGAACGATTTTTTTAAAATCAACGGTACACTTTATCAACATGATTTCTTTAACAGTAGAAAGATCTTATCCAGATCTACTTGGGGGAAAAATTTCATACCGATCTGACTTCCGGTTCCGGAGATTTACAGGATTGAATGATTTTAGTTAGCGATTTTTTACAAATTAACGGTACACCCCATCAACGTGAAATTTGCAGCAGTGGAAAGACCTCATCCATATCTACCTGCAGAAAAAATTTCATACCGATTTGACATTTGATGTTGGAGATTCCGCCTTATTACCTTTGTTACTAGCGTAACATAGGTATTAGAATCGATTTTCACACGTCCTGCCGTCTGCGACCGATAGCCATCCACACAAGCTATCTCACCTGTATAAAACATTCTCAATCGATAGAACTCGGCGCGATCTGGCTCGACAGTTTAATTACGACACCGTAGAATCAAATTGAATATGAAAAATCGACCCAGCCAGGTGAAATTTGCTGATGTCTGTATGTGCGTCTGTGGACGCGTTTCATCTAGGCAAGCTTTTTTCGAGATGGCTCATGCGATCAATATGGTTGATATCTCGTTCGATAGGCCCCATTGCGCCATTGATCGCTATTGAATTTTTTCTCGATCTGACTTCCGGTTTCGGAGATATATAGGCCAGAATGATTTTAGTGAACGATTTTTTTAAAATCAACGGTACACTTTATCAACATGATTTCTTTAACAGTAGAAAGATCTTATCCAGATCTACTTGGGGGAAAAATTTCATACCGATCTGACTTCCGGTTCCGGAGATTTACAGGATTGAATGATTTTAGTTAGCGATTTTTTACAAATTAACGGTACACCCCATCAACGTGAAATTTGCAGCAGTGGAAAGACCTCATCCATATCTACCTGCAGAAAAAATTTCATACCGATTTGACATTTGATGTTGGAGATTCCGCCTTATTACCTTTGTTACTAGCGTAACATAGGTATTAGAATCGATTTTCACACGTCCTGCCGTCTGCGACCGATAGCCATCCACACAAGCTATCTCACCTGTATAAAACATTCTCAATCGATAGAACTCGGCGCGATCTGGCTCGACAGTTTAATTACGACACCGTAGAATCAAATTGAATATGAAAAATCGACCCAGCCAGGTGAAATTTGCTGATGTCTGTATGTGCGTCTGTGGACGCGTTTCATCTAGGCAAGCTTTTTTCGAGATGGCTCATGCGATCAATATGGTTGATATCTCGTTCGATAGGCCCCATTGCGCCATTGATCGCTATTGAATTTTTTCTCGATCAGACTTCCGGTTTCGGAGATATATAGGCCAGAATGATTTTAGTGAACGATTTTTTTAAAATCAACGGTACACTTTATCAACATGATTTCTTTAACAGTAGAAAGATCTTATCCAGATCTACTTGGGGGAAAAATTTCATACCGATCTGACTTCCGGTTCCGGAGATTTACAGGATTGAATGATTTTAGTTAACGATTTTTTACAAATTAACGGTACACCCCATCAACGTGAAATTTGCAGCAGTGGAAAGACCTCATCCATATCTACCTGCAGAAAAAATTTCATACCGATCTGACATTTGGTGTTGGAGATTCCGCCTTATTACCTTTGTTACTAGCGTAACATAGGTATTAGAATCGATTTTCACACGTCCTGCCGTCTGCGACCGATAGCCATCCACACAAGCTATCTCACCTGTATAAAACATTCTCAATCGATAGAACTCGGCGCGATCTGGCTCGACAGTTTAATTACGACACCGTAGAATCAAATTGAATATGAAAAATCGACCCAGCCAGGTGAAATTTGCTGATGTCTGTATGTGCGTCTGTGGACGCGTTTCATCTAGGCAAGCTTTTTTCGAGATGGCTCATGCGATCAATATGGTTGATATCTCGTTCGATAGGCCCCATTGCGCCATTGATCGCTATTGAATTTTTTCTCGATCAGACTTCCGGTTTCGGAGATATATAGGCCAGAATGATTTTAGTGAACGATTTTTTTAAAATCAACGGTACACTTTATCAACATGATTTCTTTAACAGTAGAAAGATCTTATCCAGATCTACTTGGGGGAAAAATTTCATACCGATCTGACTTCCGGTTCCGGAGATTTACAGGATTGAATGATTTTAGTTAGCGATTTTTTACAAATTAACGGTACACCCCATCAACGTGAAATTTGCAGCAGTGGAAAGACCTCATCCATATCTACCTGCAGAAAAAATTTCATACCGATTTGACATTTGATGTTGGAGATTCCGCCTTATTACCTTTGTTACTAGCGTAACATAGGTATTAGAATCGATTTTCACACGTCCTGCCGTCTGCGACCGATAGCCATCCACACAAGCTATCTCACCTGTATAAAACATTCTCAATCGATAGAACTCGGCGCGATCTGGCTCGACAGTTTAATTACGACACCGTAGAATCAAATTGAATATGAAAAATCGACCCAGCCAGGTGAAATTTGCTGATGTCTGTATGTGCGTCTGTGGACGCGTTTCATCTAGGCAAGCTTTTTTCGAGATGGCTCATGCGATCAATATGGTTGATATCTCGTTCGATAGGCCCCATTGCGCCATTGATCGCTATTGAATTTTTTCTCGATCAGACTTCCGGTTTCGGAGATATATAGGCCAGAATGATTTTAGTGAACGATTTTTTTAAAATCAACGGTACACTTTATCAACATGATTTCTTTAACAGTAGAAAGATCTTATCCAGATCTACTTGGGGGAAAAATTTCATACCGATCTGACTTCCGGTTCCGGAGATTTACAGGATTGAATGATTTTAGTTAACGATTTTTTACAAATTAACGGTACACCCCATCAACGTGAAATTTGCAG
Source organism: Ochlerotatus camptorhynchus (assembly GCF_037179485.1). Classification (NCBI taxonomy): domain Eukaryota; kingdom Metazoa; phylum Arthropoda; class Insecta; order Diptera; family Culicidae; genus Ochlerotatus; species Ochlerotatus camptorhynchus. Next base: position 94,845 of record NW_027041372.1, read on the forward strand.
CAGTGGAAAGACCTCATCCATATCTACCTGCAGAAAAAATTTCATACCGATCTGACATTTGATGTTGGAGATTCCGCCTTATTACCTTTGTTACTAGCGTAACATAGGTATTAGAATCGATTTTCACACGTCCTGCCGTCTGCGACCGATAGCCATCCACACAAGCTATCTCACCTGTATAAAACATTCTCAATCGATAGAACTCGGCGCGATCTGGCTCGACAGTTTAATTACGACACCGTAGAATCAAATTGAATATGAAAAATCGACCCAGCCAGGTGAAATTTGCTGATGTCTGTATGTGCGTCTGTGGACGCGTTTCATCTAGGCAAGCTTTTTTCGAGATGGCTCATGCGATCAATATGGTTGATATCTCGTTCGATAGGCCCCATTGCGCCATTGATCGCTATTGAATTTTTTCTCGATCAGACTTCCGGTTTCGGAGATATATAGGCCAGAATGATTTTAGTGAACGATTTTTTTAAAATCAACGGTACACTTTATCAACATGATTTCTTTAACAGTAGAAAGATCTTATCCAGATCTACTTGGGGGAAAAATTTCATACCGATCTGACTTCCGGTTCCGGAGATTTACAGGATTGAATGATTTTAGTTAGCGATTTTTTACAAATTAACGGTACACCCCATCAACGTGAAATTTGCAGCAGTGGAAAGACCTCATCCATATCTACCTGCAGAAAAAATTTCATACCGATTTGACATTTGATGTTGGAGATTCCGCCTTATTACCTTTGTTACTAGCGTAACATAGGTATTAGAATCGATTTTCACACGTCCTGCCGTCTGCGACCGATAGCCATCCACACAAGCTATCTCACCTGTATAAAACATTCTCAATCGATAGAACTCGGCGCGATCTGGCTCGACAGTTTAATTACGACACCGTAGAATCAAATTGAATATGAAAAATCGACCCAGCCAGGTGAAATTTGCTGATGTCTGTATGTGCGTCTGTGGACGCGTTTCATCTAGGCAAGCTTTTTTCGAGATGGCTCATGCGATCAATATGGTTGATATCTCGTTCGATAGGCCCCATTGCGCCATTGATCGCTATTGAATTTTTTCTCGATCAGACTTCCGGTTTCGGAGATATATAGGCCAGAATGATTTTAGTGAACGATTTTTTTAAAATCAACGGTACACTTTATCAACATGATTTCTTTAACAGTAGAAAGATCTTATCCAGATCTACTTGGGGGAAAAATTTCATACCGATCTGACTTCCGGTTCCGGAGATTTACAGGATTGAATGATTTTAGTTAACGATTTTTTACAAATTAACGGTACACCCCATCAACGTGAAATTTGCAGCAGTGGAAAGACCTCATCCATATCTACCTGCAGAAAAAATTTCATACCGATCTGACATTTGATGTTGGAGATTCCGCCTTATTACCTTTGTTACTAGCGTAACATAGGTATTAGAATCGATTTTCACACGTCCTGCCGTCTGCGACCGATAGCCATCCACACAAGCTATCTCACCTGTATAAAACATTCTCAATCGATAGAACTCGGCGCGATCTGGCTCGACAGTTTAATTACGACACCGTAGAATCAAATTGAATATGAAAAATCGACCCAGCCAGGTGAAATTTGCTGATGTCTGTATGTGCGTCTGTGGACGCGTTTCATCTAGGCAAGCTTTTTTCGAGATGGCTCATGCGATCAATATGGTTGATATCTCGTTCGATAGGCCCCATTGCGCCATTGATCGCTATTGAATTTTTTCTCGATCAGACTTCCGGTTTCGGAGATATATAGGCCAGAATGATTTTAGTGAACGATTTTTTTAAAATCAACGGTACACTTTATCAACATGATTTCTTTAACAGTAGAAAGATCTTATCCAGATCTACTTGGGGGAAAAATTTCATACCGATCTGACTTCCGGTTCCGGAGATTTACAGGATTGAATGATTTTAGTTAGCGATTTTTTACAAATTAACGGTACACCCCATCAACGTGAAATTTGCAGCAGTGGAAAGACCTCATCCATATCTACCTGCAGAAAAAATTTCATACCGATTTGACATTTGATGTTGGAGATTCCGCCTTATTACCTTTGTTACTAGCGTAACATAGGTATTAGAATCGATTTTCACACGTCCTGCCGTCTGCGACCGATAGCCATCCACACAAGCTATCTCACCTGTATAAAACATTCTCAATCGATAGAACTCGGCGCGATCTGGCTCGACAGTTTAATTACGACACCGTAGAATCAAATTGAATATGAAAAATCGACCCAGCCAGGTGAAATTTGCTGATGTCTGTATGTGCGTCTGTGGACGCGTTTCATCTAGGCAAGCTTTTTTCGAGATGGCTCATGCGATCAATATGGTTGATATCTCGTTCGATAGGCCCCATTGCGCCATTGATCGCTATTGAATTTTTTCTCGATCAGACTTCCGGTTTCGGAGATATATAGGCCAGAATGATTTTAGTGAACGATTTTTTTAAAATCAACGGTACACTTTATCAACATGATTTCTTTAACAGTAGAAAGATCTTATCCAGATCTACTTGGGGGAAAAATTTCATACCGATCTGACTTCCGGTTCCGGAGATTTACAGGATTGAATGATTTTAGTTAACGATTTTTTACAAATTAACGGTACACCCCATCAACGTGAAATTTGCAGCAGTGGAAAGACCTCATCCATATCTACCTGCAGAAAAAATTTCATACCGATCTGACATTTGATGTTGGAGATTCCGCCTTATTACCTTTGTTACTAGCGTAACATAGGTATTAGAATCGATTTTCACACGTCCTGCCGTCTGCGACCGATAGCCATCCACACAAGCTATCTCACCTGTATAAAACATTCTCAATCGATAGAACTCGGCGCGATCTGGCTCGACAGTTTAATTACGACACCGTAGAATCAAATTGAATATGAAAAATCGACCCAGCCAGGTGAAATTTGCTGATGTCTGTATGTGCGTCTGTGGACGCGTTTCATCTAGGCAAGCTTTTTTCGAGATGGCTCATGCGATCAATATGGTTGATATCTCGTTCGATAGGCCCCATTGCGCCATTGATCGCTATTGAATTTTTTCTCGATCAGACTTCCGGTTTCGGAGATATATAGGCCAGAATGATTTTAGTGAACGATTTTTTTAAAATCAACGGTACACTTTATCAACATGATTTCTTTAACAGTAGAAAGATCTTATCCAGATCTACTTGGGGGAAAAATTTCATACCGATCTGACTTCCGGTTCCGGAGATTTACAGGATTGAATGATTTTAGTTAGCGATTTTTTACAAATTAACGGTACACCCCATCAACGTGAAATTTGCAGCAGTGGAAAGACCTCATCCATATCTACCTGCAGAAAAAATTTCATACCGATTTGACATTTGATGTTGGAGATTCCGCCTTATTACCTTTGTTACTAGCGTAACATAGGTATTAGAATCGATTTTCACACGTCCTGCCGTCTGCGACCGATAGCCATCCACACAAGCTATCTCACCTGTATAAAACATTCTCAATCGATAGAACTCGGCGCGATCTGGCTCGACAGTTTAATTACGACACCGTAGAATCAAATTGAATATGAAAAATCGACCCAGCCAGGTGAAATTTGCTGATGTCTGTATGTGCGTCTGTGGACGCGTTTCATCTAGGCAAGCTTTTTTCGAGATGGCTCATGCGATCAATATGGTTGATATCTCGTTCGATAGGCCCCATTGCGCCATTGATCGCTATTGAATTTTTTCTCGATCTGACTTCCGGTTTCGGAGATATATAGGCCAGAATGATTTTAGTGAACGATTTTTTTAAAATCAACGGTACACTTTATCAACATGATTTCTTTAACAGTAGAAAGATCTTATCCAGATCTACTTGGGGGAAAAATTTCATACCGATCTGACTTCCGGTTCCGGAGATTTACAGGATTGAATGATTTTAGTTAGCGATTTTTTACAAATTAACGGTACACCCCATCAACGTGAAATTTGCAGCAGTGGAAAGACCTCATCCATATCTACCTGCAGAAAAAATTTCATACCGATTTGACATTTGATGTT